>NC_051183.1:122974574-122991614 GCF_013339695.2 Rhipicephalus sanguineus | reverse complement strand
TTGATTTATGACGTAGTGGGTGCCTTGCTAGTGTACTTGTATTAGTAGCCCCAAGAGAGCTTACAACGTGCTCTAGAAATGCCGCTCTTCCGGCTTTCGCTGTGACTGTGCTGCGGCTTCAGCGCAGGCCTGGCGTTTTTAAAGACGATAGTCTTTCTTGGGGAACTTAAACGCAGAAATTTTGGTCTGTCTTTCTGTCTTTCTGTTTGTCGGCACGTCCCTCGATTCAGCCACTCGGCCAAAGTTGAACCACTTGCCCAAGGGCCAGCTGTCTTGAACTGGTACAGCTGTTCATACTTGTGAACGTTGTCGATCAAAAAGTAAATATCATGCATATATGAGGTGCAACATCACTAGGTAAGTATTAGGTGGCGTGTTCCTTTAATAGAAAATGCATACATACGTAATTTTAAGGACCCTAGTTTCTTAAACTGCGCTGAAAATGCATAAGAATGGAAGCTTGAGCGAGTTGGTATGCGTTCATCTTTGTTGAAACAGCGCTCACTAGACGACGACGAAGTAAAAGAAGGCACAGGACAGGCGCTGCCTGTCATGTGCCTTCTTTTACTTCGTCGTCGTCTAGTGAGCGCTGTTTCAACAAAGCTGAAAATGCGACTGCGCTGAAATTTGCCTTCCTCCGTGCCCTTCGCACGAGCTCATTGTTGTGTTTCGGTTTGGGTTCTGTATTGCACTGTACGAATGCCATGGGTTGGTGTTGAAAAACTTTAGTTTTGAGAAGGCCAAGAAGGTGAAAAAAAATATTGAAAAAATGAAAAAGCAGCGTTGTGGGCGGCCTTCAGGCTGCCGGTTGTGGGCGCCGCTCTGGCGTTCCTGTTTTACCCAGGCGACGTGTAAATAAAAGAGTGTGTGGAGAGTACTCGTTGAGTGCGGACGTTTCTCTGCTTCAGCGCTTCGCGCCAAACCGCGTTTTCGGGCTGGCTGGCGTCCCCGCCGGTCGCGTTGGTCACCGCCGGTCTTCGCCTGCTGCTGCGCCGGGACTACCAGCACGCAACACAGCACTCATGTTTCCCGACGTATTGCCAGATGGCGTCCATATCTCACACAGCGCCTCTTCTATCGTCTTTACACGACATTTGCAGCGAAGCACGGAGATACGCGGCCAATTTTTTTTTTCATGTTTTACAGTGTGCACTTACATGAGAAACCAGCTGGCCGGTGCCAAGGCCGGTACACACCGGAAGCCCCCCCCCCCCCGAAAAAAAAAAGAAAAGGGGCAATATGCCGCGCACAAAACGAAGAACTCTTGGCCCACTCCATGTAAAACACCAAAGCTGGAATCAAATAAAGGGCACGTTGCTTGTGGCTGCGAGCACACGCGACAAAAAAAGCAGGCTTTATTGACATTGTTTGCAGAACAGCAGAGTTTTTCCAAACCTTCCTTTGATTTTGATATATGGGAATAGATTCATTGTTGTAGGACCCACAAAAATACAAATACGGAATACTGCAGAAGAATGCCTTCAGTGAAAAATAGTAGTGGCAGACATTGAGAGTTTAAAAAACGCAAGACCACTGCAAAGTAGAGTCGTAACTGTAATGATAATAATAGTTGATAACATAAAGATACGAGATTTGCTTATTTATAAAGCAATACATTTGCAATTATGGAAATAGTAAAGAGCATAAAATTATAGAGCGAGGATACAAAAAATAACACAAAACAAAGCAAACAGAACGACAGAGTTTAGGTTGTCTTTCCAAAATGCATTTAAATAAAAAAAAAAGTTGGTATGCTTGCAAAATCGTTCGAAGGGACACTAAAGTGGAACAATGAATCGGCTTAGATCGATGAATTGTGCTCCGAGAAGCCTAATGCTGCTAATTTACCATCACAGGTTTATTAACACAAAAAGATTCAACATCCAAGTTTTATTTTGAGATATCGCGTCACAATTTGCACGTTCTCTCGCTTACAAGCCTCTTCTCGGAAAAACTGTTTTCTTCTTGGTGTACCTTCAAACAATTAAGAGTGCAACAAAATATGCACGAAAAATGACAGCCTTTTTACGCCACTGTAGCAATTTATAGCCTACTCAATTTTAGGTGCTGCTGTGTGCTTCTTCGTTTCTCATCCCGCGACTTGCTTAAACCTTTGACATAAAAATGCATACGTGTCACCACATAAACGCTGATCAACTTAGCACTTAATGGCTTGCAATGTTCGTTGCAGGCAACACCTCCAATGCTTCTCCTGTTGATTACTGCCAAGACATCCAAGGTGCTGTCTTTGTGTAAGTCACTCTTACTAAAACAACCAGTGAAACTGTCTTCAAGTTCACTAATAAAAACGAAAAGTTTCAGTGAAGGGTACAGAAGACCACCGAAATCACAAGATTTTGTGAAAACAGCAGCATTTAGGGACTGGCCATCTGATGCAGGCAGCAGAAGCTCATTCATGCATGCACTGCACTTTGGAGCACACATTTTCTAGCAATATAGCCTGCCACATAGTACGTAAGCCTCGAGTCACTATGCTGAATGACGTATGGGTGCTCTGGTGCAGTCAAGGAGCTGCTATCAAGCGAACCTTCACGACCTTCCAACTCTCCTTCATCAATCAACAAGTCAGTCAGTTGGTGCAGCTTATCCTCTTCGCTTAAGCGGCTCGTAATCAGATATGCACAGCCAAGCTCTGCATGTATGTAGCTACAACACTGTTGATAATATGCACGCTGTCTCTCACAATGAAATGCGGTTCCAAATGTAACTCGCACACAGCACAATCGGCGTCAAGCGGCTTGTCAAGCCGATGGAGGTTCCGCTTCCAAAGAAGTCGTCGTTCTTCGTATTTAGGGGCCTTAAAAAGGGATAACTTGCGATTTGTTGCACACGCGGATATCCAGTTGTGCAACCTGGCGCGTAACAATGGTTTAAACGCTGTTCTTTTGTCATTTCGCAACCAAAACAGAGATGCCGGCCATGCCGCCGAGCAAGCCAAGTGGGAAGATTGGGCGATGGCAGCGCCGCCGCTACTTTCACCGCAAGTTGGGGACGTGCAAAGCAAGGGGAGAGCGTTTCAGTCGCGCCACTCGAAAGTTCTAGTACACTCTAGACAAGGTACAGTTTTCGTTCTCTACTGTGGTAGATGCTCTCTGAGTATGCACGCCTGTCTCACACCCAGACTGCTGGCGAGCCGAGCGGATACTCTCGCAACCAGACGCCGGGCTAGCCGGGATGCCAAGGCGCGCGTGGGTTGCGCCAAGTAAACAAGGCAAGCTGCAGTTTTGAGGCTTTAAGAAAAAGTACCCGTTCACGCCGCTGCAGCTTATAAGAGCTCGTCTACTGCGTCGTCTTTGGATGCCAAAACTAGCAGCGCAACAGGAGGATATTACTTAGTGATGGCAGCGACGATCACGGCGCTCTACAGTAATAGTGCAGGTGTGCTGTTTTAAGCTTCGCCGCGTGTAAATAACTGTGATTCAAGCAGAAAAACTAGGAGCAGAGTGAAAATGCGCGGGTAAGGACACTGACTGCGTGTATTCTGTAGTGTGCTGCCCACCTATTTCATTTTACGAACCTAATTTGCGTGACGCGCGGCTGGGTGCGCAGTAAGGGTGGTCACGCCGCACACCACCACCACCACCGGATTGAACTTCGCCATAAGATACTTCGCATCTAATAGATAGATAGATAGATAGATAGATAGATAGATAGATAGATAGATAGATAGATAGATAGATAGATAGATAGATAGATAGATAGATAGATAGATAGATAGATAGATAGATAGATAGATAGATAGGGGCCACAACTAGTTGCTAGTTGTGGCCCCCTGAGCAGACGGCGTCTGCCACGTGCATGGGCCCCTCGCTCCTCCCTCGCTTGTTTTGCGCACGCTTGAGAGGTTTGGGATGGAAAAATCCCAATTTGCGCGGGCAAGCTGCTGCGCATTCCTTCGTGATTTGCAGGTTTTCTGTGCCTTTAGCGCACTACGTGGCTTCCCCGCTGACCCGGCGGCGCTGAATTCTCGATATATGCGCGGGCTTTTCCCGCCGCAACGAAGGCACGTAGAAAGAAGTATTGCTTCGTGAACAAAGGAGATCACTTTGTAGATTTCCTCCTGTGCTCATTGAGGATGGGGCGGCAATGTGTCGCGCCGAACTGCAACAGTGGGTACGCATCCTGCTAGGAGTGGGTACGCAATCTTCAATGATCCTCGTGACCCGGTGAGGTTGGAAGCGTGAACTCGTGCCATACCAAGGAAAGATCGAGAGCTCACGCCTCGTGACTACGTTTGCAGGAAGCGCTTCTCGGACACTAAGTCCCATCATTCGTTGAAGAAACTCACAGAGTCCCTTATGCATTAGACTAAGACGACCCGGAGGCGAAAGCAATCTTCTTCTTTTTCTTCAGTCCATGTGTCTATCTTGGTACACCCCAATGCAAAAGCTTTCTGCACCTTTCTCACCTGGTGTTGCACTGCCTCCGTGATCGCACCACCGATCAAGGAGGCAATGCAAAGCGACAATGTCATGCAATCACGTCACGTCGTGTGCTGTCATCATGGCGTCGTTTTACGATCTGTGACGTCATGCCAACGTCATGTGGTGACGCCGAGCTCACTTTTTTTTTGCGTTTGATGAGGAATGTAAAGAAATCGCCTTCAAAACTATACCTAACCTATCAAGTTCACCTTACCAGAAAATTTATATTTCGCGTTCTGCAAGATATATCAGTCAGCTAATTATCGTGTACGTGAAAGAAATTTTCCTTTAATTTACCAAACACTATGTACCGGGCGAGAACGCGCAAAAAACACCCATTTGGGCATAAGGCGCGAAAGTCGAATCGGCGCCAAATGCACTGAGCCGCCGAGCTTCGGCGGAGAGCGCGACGCGCGCGTTTTTCCCTCTCCGCTAGTGGACTCTGACGTCAGAGGGCGCGTCAGTTTTGTGCCCGACTCCGCGACTTTATTAGGACGCCCGAGAGAGCGCAGTTTCGCCTCCGCAAGAATTCTTGCTCCGTGGCTAAGGCAAGAAGCACTTGAGATACGGTTACAAGATACTACCGGAATTACAATGTCCGATATGATACTTTCAAGTTGTATCTTAAGATATTTCGACACATTCGCAAATTCGTTATTATATATAAATTACCGGGTGATCAAAATTAATCTCTCATTTTTTGATTATATTAGCCACTGGGGTGTACAAGGACGATAGAAAGAAAAGCGAACCGCGCTGTTCGGATACATTTTGACCGCGCTCTTAGCTTGGTGGTAATAAGAGGACGCTAGCCTCGCCCTCTAATGTTGCATAGTCGACCCTTCTATTCTATTCTTTTAATCATATCGTGGTTTTGGGACGTTAAACCCTAGATATTATTATTATTGTTCTATTCTTTTTACAAGCCAGGCTACAACCAGTTGAAAAGGAACAGCGGAGCGGCTATCGATGCCGCACTGTTCCCGTTTCTTTCCATCGAGATAGTGAAGGCAACTTGTGCAAACAAGTTTTGTGGTCAGGGGGACAAAAAGTGAGATGTCAATTATCGCTGTAAGCTTCCCAGTTAACTAAGATACAATAATAAGCTTTTTATTGCTTGCACTAAACGGGCCTCTTTCTATAGAAAAGTTAGGGGCAGCCGCTTTTCTACTCAGTTTTTTTTTGGCAATCACGGAACATGCGCGAAAATCTGGTACACACCAGATCTGGTACACACCAAAAGTCGAGACAAGTGGAATAGATTGATAATTGAGGCACAGAAGATTATTGAAGCCGGTGATCGTTGCGTGAGTGTGGCCTCCGTATCTTTATCGCAGAAAGAGTTGCAATATCTCAATGCGACTGCGCAGCAAAAAACATGACAACACTGTGTGCATAAATAGCATCTGTTTTTCTTCGAATAAACATTGTTGGCAGTGGCGCCCTGTGTGTGTGTCTCCCTTCTCGTCCGTGTCTTCTTTGCGCCTACAAATTCGAATCATGCATTACCAACACGCCCAGTTGCTCACCCTCACAAGCCAGTGAGCGTCGGCGCAAAGTTTCTGCCTGGTGTGATGCGCAGTAATTCCTTGATATCGCTACCAGTAGTAAAAGCAGTAAAAGGGTAACCATTATCATATTTGCCTAAACACTGCACGCGAATGCTGCGGCACATCAAGGCGGCGCCGTGAGCCAGTCTTCACTGTGGTGACCGTGTAATCATGCAAATCGCAATTAAACTTTGCAGCCGGATATCTAGGAGCAAGGACACGCTAGTAAAACATTTGGCAGATCCCACGTACCGTGGGAATCGATGCGAAGCATGCGCGGGATGCGAAGCATGCGAAGCATGCTTCGCATTCTGCGGTTATGCGGTTATGCGGTTATGCAAAGCATGCGCGGGATGGTGACTGTGGCGTAATTTTTCACATTGAGCAAAACGTTACGGAATGACGCTAGAGAAATGTGGAAGTGGTATATGCACACTCATATGTTGAAGAGCAGCATATTGATTATATAACCAGTTGTCTACAGTTGCGCAACGACGCCAACAGCAACATGAGTGTTACCAACACCAGACGCGGTATAAGCTGATATGTAGTGATTATGTTCTTCAATACTCGATAGCGCGAATCCGAACAGGACAAAGAAGGAACACAGATGCACCGGACAGGTGTTACTCGCAACTAAGCTTCGTTCAGGAAATTTTCTCTGGACATATGGTACGCAGCCGACAGGGCACGCGCAGGCGCATTGCACGTACGTTACAGTCACAGTTGCAGTTGTTACAGTTGTTATGCTTATACTTGTCCGCTATGACGGAGAACGCACGCACGTTTAATGAACCTGTGTGTTTAATGAACATGTGTGTATATGTAGGAGGGGTTCTTGACAGTTCTTGAATGACGTCATCATCACCGTGATCAGTGAGAACAAGCAGCTGGCCATGACTTGTTATCGGATCCGGTCGCGATCGCGGTTACGAGGGGTCCAAGTGTAGTGAAGTATGAGGTATAGTACGCGCGTCGGAAATCGTGGATGCCTCGGTCATTTTGTCGACAAATCGTCCGTCGATAGAACATGTCAGAACCTGAAGTCACCCTTCGCGTTGGTGCGTTATAGGCCGTCGAAGCTGGTAGGCCTGGATAGTGCTACGTAGACCAACATCAGTAGATGGCGCTTGTCGTATTCGTATTCTACCAGGGCGTATGTCGCCCACGTAGCCTACTGCACAAGGCGACTGTCAATCAATCTGGCATCATTCTCGGTCAGAATGAATCCATCGCCCAGCCTTGTAAGGAATGAAGAGGGCACACTGTCGTTCATCCCCAGGATTTAGAGACATGTGCATGTCGCTCCATCTCTCTGCCGCCGCCGGGCGCCCCGCCGTAACTCAATGGGAAGCACACGAAAACAAATCATATCTCACGAACGAGACACGATATCGAAAACGACTCACGGTTTTAGATACTAGGCAACCACTAGAACATTTTAGGCGTAATATTAACAACCTGCCACAAAGCGCCTTCCTTCCCAGGTCATTTGAAGATATTACCACACAGCCTATGAGAGCTGCCTCAATTTAGACCCACTTGCCTCTTTAATCTTCGATTGCAAAGCCTAGAACAAAAGCTTTCAAAAACGAATCCCGGTTTTAGATTGACTGACAAATGTTCTTTCGAGTGATATGCTACTTTATTGTGTAGCTAAAGCCATGTAGCTTCCTCGATCGCTTTTGTGCGCCTTATAGACACTTCTCATACTTGTAAAGCTGGCTTTCTTGCCATGCAGTGAGCATGGCAGGAAAGCCAGCTACCCCACTGTAAAAAGCGTGTTGAGCTGCTTACAGTGTTTAGAGTGTTTACAGCCGAATTCACGAAGACTTCGTGTCCACTTGAAGGACGACAGGTGCCGCCATTATTCGGGTGAGTATGCAGTGCAGGAAAGCGCACTTGCGGATTACGAAAGGGGTCTATTAGTTTCGAAAGCTCACATCTGCTGCTACATTGTATCGGGGTGTGTCGGTGACGTCGGTGCGATGACGTGAATACGTAACTTTCGTTAATGTATTCCTCCGGGATCGAGCAACGATTCAATATATCCTGCTGAATGATAAGAATACAATTGTAATGTTTATTAGACTGCTATAAAAGCGGAGCCAGCACTGGAACCACAGACGTTAATCTGATATGACGCCTGTATCGTAGGAGTACGTATGTAGTGTTTATCGCTTTCTTGTAAAATTAGATAGCCAGCACCACAACCACAATTGACGTTGCACAAACATAAAGCCTGCATAGGCTGTTTTTCTAAACAAGTTTGTATACCTGGCGTGGCTCTGTGGTAGAATAGCTGATTGCCACGCAGAATGCTTGAGTTCGATTCCTGCTGGGATCCTAATTTTCATTCTTTCCATTCATCCGGTCAACGCTGCCGATGTCGGTTTTTCTTAACGCTCTCGCATTTAAGTTACCAATGTCCGTTCTTGCCGTTCCTGGTTAGATATAAACTGTCAATCACCTGTGGCGCATACGAGTACACTGCGGCCCGTGGTAAACGGGTATGTGCCACACGTGTCTGGAGGAAAGGGTTTGACCATGTACGCGACAGGATTTTCACGTTATCCATGTCGTGACCAGACAGTGATATTCGTCAAATCCTCTTTTCCTCCCACGCCAATTTTGGTCTACACCAAGTTAAGGAGGCGATCATGAGAGCACCCAGACGTGTGCGGCTAGATAGATTGATAGATAGATAGACAGATAGATACTTATATGGAAACTCTCAAAGTGCCTAAGGTTCGCTAAGAAATGCTTCGCATTTAAAAATACGGCAGATCCCACGTACTGTGGGAATCGATGTAATGCGAAGCAGTCAGCAAAGAGCGGCTACATCGCTTTGTTTGTCTTTGAGGAAAGTGAACTCATTAATGCCATGGCATCTAGTTCACTATACATCGCATATTTGCCATGCATGCATGCATGTACAACCCGGTATATACCATCCTAATGAGACGTACATTCTGGAATATACAATGCATTACCTGTAATTTACGGTCCTCACGCACGAGTGTCATGCCGTACCAATTTTGGTATTTATCCAGTTAGCAAAACGGCTGGAAGCGCGCCATAACAATGTCATGCACATCATAACATACATGACATGCATGTCATGATTCGCATGTTAGAACCTGTCATTAATGTTCGTCATGCAGACCCGTCGAGCAATACGAATCTTGGTGTATATCATTCTAGCGAAACGACCACTAGTGCACAATGATCGTGGCATGAAAATCATGTATGCACATGACATGGGTGTCATGGTTTTTATGTTACCACCTGTCATTTATGTTCAATACCAATTTCGGTGTACATCAAGCGGGCGAAATGCCACGAGTGCACCATGAGCGTGGCATGTACATCATGCCATACATGACATGCAAGTCATGGTTTTCATGTTGCCACCTCTCGTTTACGTTCGTCATTAAGTCGCGCCGCGCAAGACCAATTTTGTTCTATATCAAGTGAGCGAAATGGCAGCGATCGGATGATGAGCGTGGCATGTAAATAATGTCGTACATGACTTGCATGTCATGATTTTCACGTTAGCACCTCTGATTTACATTCATCATAGAGTGTCGTCGCGCAATGCCAGTTTTGGTGTATATAAGCGAGCGAAATGGCAGTGAGCGCACCATGAGCCTGGCATGTAAATCATCTCGTACATGACTTGGATGTCGTGATTCTCACGTTGCCACCTCTGATTTACGTTCATCGTACAGTCTCGTCGAACAATACCAAATCTGGCGTATATCAAGCGAGCGAAATGGCCGCAAGGGCCCCATGACGCGGCACGTAAATCATGTCGTACGTGACTTGCATATCATGATTTTCACGTTACCACCTCTGATTTACGTTCATCATAGACTCTCGTCACGCACTACCAATTTCGGTGTATATCAAGCGAGCGAAATGGCCGCAAGGGCACCATGAGCGCGGCATGTAAATCATGTCGTACACGACGTGCATATCATGATTTTCATGTTACCAGTTATGTTCGTCATACAGAAACGTCTCGTCATACCAGTTTTGGTATGTATCCATTCATTAGGACGGCCACGAGCGCCCCGAGATCATGTCATGTAAATCATGCTGTACATGACATTCGTCTCATGATTTGCACTTAAGGTCCGATCACTTATGTTCGTCATATAATCTTGTCACGTCATAACAATTTCGGTATATATCAGATTAACGAAACGGCCGCAGGAGCCCCAAGACCATGGCATGTAAATCATGCCGTTCATGACATGCATATCATGATTTTCATTTTATGACCTGTCATTTATGTTCGTAATGCGGCCATCTTATGTCATACCAATTTTGGTACACGTCACATTAACGAAACGGCCAGGAGAGCACGAAGTCGTAGGCGGATAGATAGATAGATAGATAGATAGATAGATAGATAGATAGATAGATAGATAGATAGATAGATAGATAGATAGATAGATAGATAGATAGATAGATAGATAGATAGATAGATAGATAGATAGATAGATCATTATTGAATAAAAGTTTATTATTGAATCTGAGTTAGATCGGTGGCTTTCATTGATAATTAGCACCGCGATTTCCGAAGTGCTACAAGTTTTACCGGTGTGACCGCGATTACCGGTCTGGTGGTGGTGTTCTGCTCGCGATTGCCGATAACTTTGCTTCTTATGTTATTCGTGTTCTATCTTCCATGAGCTGGTGTGTGCACGCGTGCTCAGTGATTCTCGCGAAATAATATTTTGTGTTTGCTACCGGTCACCATCTTCATCGTCATCCTTCTGTAATGACCTGCACGATGTTATCTATCAGCTGTCCGTCAGATACCTAAAATCACCCTTCTTCATCCTTGGCGACTTCAACTTTCCTGATATCATGTCAGAAAGATATTCGGTTGCTTTAAAGCATAGCTCAGCTGAAAGCAAGCAACTTTTTTTACTTTTTTTTCACGACTACAACTAGACCCAGCTTCAGCTCGTTGACTTTACCCCACGCATTACTCCCACAACCGCTAACATATTAAACCTAATACTTAACACTACACCTGGCCTAGCTTCTCCTTCAACTCATCTACCGGCTATTAGCGACCACTCTATAATCCACTTCTCTTCAAAAGCATGGGTTTCCGTCAAGAAAAAAAAAGCAAAGTTATCCAAGACTATAGCAAGGCGGGCTTTATGGATGAACAGATAATAACCATGTTTTTGCTGACTTGTTTTTTGCTGGTTTTGAGCAGCGATCAGTTGGGCAGAACTGGTTAGAATATAAGAACAAATTGCTACACCTAATTGATCGCTTTGTGCTTAAAAGAAAAGTTTCATGGAATCGTTGAAACGTACATGCGCTGAGCGAAATGCGCAAACGAGTAACGGAAGAAGAGGACAGGAGTAGTGGTACTGTCCTCTTGATCAGTTACTCGTTTGTGCATTTCGCTCAGCGCATCTCAATTACAACGTCCTACCAACTAGACCAATTGAACGTTGTTATTTCTAAACGTTATTTCATCGAATCCTCGTTCTTGATGGTTTAACAACACGTTAAAACGCTGGCGAAATAAAAAGAAGCGGCTATTCTTACGCGCGAAATTATCAAACAGAAGTGGCCATCGGTCATCCTATTATATATTGAATCCGGAATTCTGTATTGCGCTTTCGAAAGCCAAAAAAATAATTCTTTGGTAAAACACCTGCTTCACTGCTCGCTCTTAACCCGCGTAAGTTTTGGGGCATCATAAGCGCAACGCGACATATTCAATTAATCCACTCTAATTCACAGTTGCTCTTTGTGAGTGCTGCGATGTTCTGAATGATGCATTTGCGCCCACTTTCATAAAAGCACCCCCCCCCCCCCGATATTCCCGCATTTAGCAGGAACCAATTTCTTGCCAATGGACCCCATCATCATTTACACAGTTCGTGCTGAAAAACTGATTGTCACCTTGAAAGTGTCTTCATCAGCCGGTCCGGATTGTATTTCGTCGAGAAAGCTGAAGTGTACACAAGTCCATTCTGCTTTAATATTGCCAAAACTTTTTGAACAGGCATTAACACTGCCATTTGACTGGAAGGCTGGGTAGGTGGTTGCTGTGCATAAATCCGGTGATGTACATTAGTATTTGTCAGCATGGATTCCGTAAAGCATTTTCGTGCGGAACGCAGTTGCTCTGTTTTACTAACGACTTATTTATTACCTCAGATCTTAAATTTGATACTGACTGCATATACTTAGATTTCGCTGAAGCATCGGACTCCGTCTGACATGAACTACTCGTTTTGAAACTTTATCAGCTCAATATTGACCCCAACGTACTTGCATGGATTAAAGAATTTCTCTCTAACCGTAGTCAGTATGTGACAGCCAACCATTTTTGTTCGCCTAATTCCGCTGTAACGTCTGGTGTACCACAAGGGTCCGTTTTAGGCCCACTGCTTTTCTTAATTTATAATATTGATTCTCCTTCTTGGGTTTCTTCCTCAAAAGTCCGACTATTCGCAGATGACTGCGTACATTACCAGAAGATTGCGATCTGGATGGAATATTGCAATGGCGTAAGAATGGCTCATGACAGTTAATATAACTAAATCTAAGAGCATGCGAGTTTCACGCCAAACTACTACCCACTGTTCGCGTACATACTGCCTCAATAACAGTCCATTACCATCTGTTGAAAGTTAAAAATATTTTGGTGTGCAGATATCTTCCAATCTTTCATTGGAATATGCACGTAGAATATTTGAGTAACAATGCTAACCGCATGCTTGGTTATCTACGTCGAAAATTTTCCTCTGGCCAATCGTCAATCAAGCTAACACTCTACAAAACATTGGTAAGGTCAAAATTAGAATACGCAGGCGCCATATGGGATACAACTCATACCATTCTCATTCAAACTCTCGAGGCCATTAAGAATCGCGCAGTGCATTTCATCTTAACGAATTATTACCGTCATTCCAGTGTCACATCCATGAAGAACACTCGAAACTTGCCTCACCTTTCGTTCCGCCGCATATTGCCTCGCCTTAGGATTTTTCACAAAATATATCATTATAAGAGCTATTTGAAGGACGCTCTCTTTCAGCCACTTCGTTTCCATCACCGAGGACCGATCACCGCTATAACGCGGACTTACCGTCCTGTCGTACCAGATTGTGCAGTGGCTCGTTGGTTCCTAGGACAAGCGGCGCCTATAACCACATTCCCGCCTCCATCGCCTGCATAATGGGCGAAAAAGATTTCAAGCTCGGCGTACAAGATGGCCCTGTAACTTTTTTTTTTAAACTACACTTGTAATTATTGTTTTCCCACTCCTTTCTGTGGTCCCTTCGGGCCTTCTAATAATCTTTAATAAATAACAAATAAAAAAATAATTGCCCCCCCCCCCTAGATTCATTTGTTATTTAAAAAGGTGCTCTTCACGTACCTCCCGGCACTGATTTTCAAGAAAACCATAAACCCTACTTTTGATCGCCCCGTATATTATACCATTAAACGGCTACGCACTATAATAATTGCTTGAAAATTTCTTAACTGCGACCAACTTTGTTTCCTTCGAATGACATGTCTGTCAGTATGTCAAAAGCTTCATGTTTCTCGCTCAAAGTATATTTCGTTGCAAAACAACTTATTTGGGTTGCTTTGGAGCTTCACATCACAGCCTTTTATGCGCTTCGCTGTCAGTAGCTTGTAGCCTTCGTAATTGATGCGAGTCGCTGCTCTACTTGCCGGCTAGCTAGCGGGTTGGTACCTGATTACAAGCACATCAATAGGAAGCCTCCACACGATGGCGCTAATCCCGCGTGGAGTTCTATCTTGTCCGTATACGTTTCATCGTATCCGCAGTACCGGATCACCGGACAGGTGTACGGCAGAAACAACGCTGGCAGCGAATTTTCTGTGGCGCATCGTCTAAACGTAGAGGACGGACTGCAATAACTCCTCATATTCTAATTGTTTGCTGGCGTAAAGCGCTCGTTAGCGACATACTAACGTGCAATCTATAAACAATTCTTCTTCTACGTGGCGTGTGACGCCAAGAAACGCATCGGACGAATTGTATACTTACACAAAGCGTCGCAGGACACCGCCGCTATTAACACTACTGCCACTTAGAGCTCTGATTACCGGGTGATCAGCAGCAGCAAAGGAAACATACCGGGAGGCCTAAAAAAATACCATATTAATGAGAACTAACAGACAATATATACCCCACAACATATATACCCCACATATATATATATATATATATATATATATATATATATATATATATATATATATAACATATATACCCCACAAAGTGGACGGGAGGATGACCGCCGCCGTAGCTCAGTGGTAGAGCATCGGACGCGTTATTCGAAGGTCGCAGGTTCGGTCCCTGCCGGCGGCAAGTCATCTTTTCGTCCACTTTACTTTCTTCACATTTATATTCTAAATACTACAGATAACACCCCCTATACTTTCCTTGGCGTTATTGTCTGTTAGTTCTCATTAATATTGTGTCTAACAAAGATAAACGAGCCCTTAAAACTCATCTCCTTTCCTAAAAAAATACCATGTATTTCTTAGCGAACTAAAGGCACTTTCACCATTTCTATCTATCTATCTATCTATCTATCTATCTATCTATCTATCTATCTATCTATCTATCTATCTATCTATCTATCTATCTATCTATCTATCTATCTATCTATCCAGCCAGTTACGTCTGGACGCACTCATTTTTGTTTCCTTAGCTTGGTATGTACCAAATTGACAGAGAAGGACATGAGTCTACGAATAACGCGATTCACAAGTTATGACATGAATAACGTGGCTTGCCCTTCTCGCAAACAAATTTCCCTGCCATAGAGCCACGCCAGTGCTAGCAATTTCTTCAGAAAAACACATGCCGGGTCAACGCGAATTGTGGTTCCAGTGTTGGCTATCCGATTTTATAACATGTAATGGTTCAACATGAATGATATATTGCATGTTATGTAATAAACAATAGATGTATACTCCTATGACTCAGCAATCTATAGTCACGCGTTGCGCGACCCCGTAACAATATGTCAACGACCGCTGCTGCTTATGGGCAGATCATCGCCCGTAAAAACCCTTGATGTTGGCAGCGTACCGCCATTCATTGTACTCGCCGCCGCAAGCGCGTCCTCCTCTCTCCCTTCTCCCCCCTTTCGCGCCCTCCTGTTCGCCGCTTTTTCGCGCGACGATTGGTCTCCTTCGCGGCTGCCCTTACAGACGCGTGGATCTTGCGTTGTGATGGTATTTTACTTTTTCGCTCGCGCCATTTTTCGTCGTGGCTCCACGCAGCGAACGTTGCCCGCGGTTTGTTTTTTGCGCTGCGTGCTGCCCCTATGCCGTGCTGTTGCGCCTATAACTGCAAAAACCAGCATACAAATGGTTAAGCACATTTTATGATACCGCAAGGTAAGCGTGATGACATACACAAGAAGCAGTGGCTGCACAGCATTGGCCAGAGGAACATTGTTTCGACAAAGAACAGTGTTCTTTGCGAGGTAAGGCGCCTTTCTTATCGCTCCAGTCAAAGCATTGTTGAATGCGGAGTTTTAAATATTCTGGCTGCTCATAAACGTTCTTTTTTGTGTCGGCTATTTTTGCGTTGCATAAAAAGGGTTGTTCTCAATAAGCTGAATATTCTACTGAGACTCCATCACTTCGTATGTCGGCAACTGTTATTCAGTCTGAAATGCACAACTACATAGTCTGCTTTCCGCTGCGAACATTTACGTGCGATGACACAGCGTCTCGATCGCGCTTTTCGTGATTGTTAGGGTGCGCTTAACTTGAATGTTTGGTGGAAAAAAAAACAAACGAATGAACGAATGACCCTTACAGGTGCTGGTTTCCAAATGAGGTTTTTTCCTCGTCGATTGGGGGGGGGGGGGGGGGGGTTGGTTCACACGCAACAATAAGGACACAAATGCGATCTTGCGCAAGAAAACAAAGAGAAAAACGTGCACTGCGCAACACAAAAGCAATAACATTATGACAGCGAAAGTGAGCCGTTATCAAGCAGGCCGCGCGCCGTTCGTTAACCAATAAGAAACTAGATTATCTCTTGTACCGGCGTCACACGGGCACTTTTCGTTGCGATCAGAGGGAATCCTCGATCGAATTTCTTGATCGCGATCAACAGTCATCGCTACTATACGGTACAAACTAATCCGGATCCAGTTTGGCGCAAACGTAAACCAAATCGCAATCAGGGAGCCAGATGTCGATGAGTATATCGCGATGGTCTCGGTCCCGATCGAACGCGATCGCTATTAAAGTGAGCGTGGAGCAGCGTCTGATCCGGATCGAGCCTAATACAGATCGGCCCTGATCGGGATCAATAGTGCCCGCGTGAACCGGTAGTGATTACGGTGTTGTCTGTTATATGACGATTCACCTGATGGGTGCCTATGCTTAACGTAAAGGCACTGCAGTTTCCCCTCTTGTTTGCGCCGCGGGATACCACGTGTACCAATGCTCACTGCATGTAGACTGCTATTTTCTAAGTGCTTTTTTGGGTTGTATCCGACTATATAGCTCATAAAATCAGTGGCTTGACTGTGAATACGCAGCCAATCTCAATTACACGAATATCCGCATGGAATATTCCTTGCAAAAAGTGGCCTCAACACCCTGGTGTTCCCATAGCTCCCAGAGTTGCCCTGACATTTATCTGCCGACAGTGGACCGCGCAGAACGCCATCAGGAACTAAGGACCCGCCTGAAATCCCTCCGAATAGCCCGAAGAGAGCTTCCTAGACCGCCCGAGGATTTTTCGAGAAAAGAAACCGCGCTCTTGAGGCAAGCACCAACATACTCTCTACCGAATGACTTGACACTGCATAAAATACAACAAGCCCCGAATACACCTCATTGCCAAGTGTGCGGTTCCATACCGACTCTATCCCACACATACTGGCACTGCCCCGAGGCCAACACACCACAACACCATTCACTCTGCTCTAACATACTTACATGGGAGGCCTGGGTTGCGAATCTGGGCGAAACACCTCCTCGTGGGAAACACT
>NC_051183.1:122916476-122974474 GCF_013339695.2 Rhipicephalus sanguineus | reverse complement strand
AAAACATTCCAATGCACAGGAAGCGAGAATGATTAAGGAGAATGCAACTGAAAAGGCGAAAATCGCCGAAGCCATTCGCCCCTGATGAACCGATTTTGTACCACTGATCGTAAGATGCATAGCTAGTAAGTGATCGTGTATGTAGGTACTTATCGCTGTGGCATACGTTATACACGATTTTACGTGCATTTAGCTCTAGAGAACGGATTCGGAAGGCTTGCCTCGAACTCGGTTCGTGTGAGGCGCGTCGCTTGTACTTGCAAGTGGACAGCCCGCAGGAATAACTAAAACTTATTTTGCATTGTACTCGCAGTTCGCTTTGATCCGCTTCCTTTGTTTCTGAAGCGTGGATTGGCGGGAGAGCTTTCCAGGTCCTTGATTTTCAGGAAACCGCGCCTCGACACCAACGAAGAGGAGGTTTATGCGGCCTATTCACATTCGCTTGCGGGCGGCTCTCTTTGCACTACCAGTTAGTGCCAGGGCTCGATGAGTCGCTGGTGGCGGTGTTTTTCGCAGCGCCGCCTGGGCAGAGTCTGACGTCTATTGTGCGGTTCGCACGCAGTAAAATGTTGCAAAAGCAAATTTACCAGGCTGTTCGTGCGTGGCAGGCCCGAGCGCTGCGTGCTGAAATTCTTCGTGGAGCGTTTTTGTGCAACAGTACAGAATACCAGTACGTGCCGTGATCAAACCGTTCACCCCTGCATCATCGTATTCGAACTCACCTAGCAGTGACTTACGCGTTCTGCTGGGCGTTAGGCTTTCCCTTTCTCGTAGCCCGATTTCCCGATCTGTTGCCGGATTAGCGGTTCTTTGTTCGTGTATATGGTGTGAGCGTAGTAGCTATTCGGCGCAACGCCAACCTATAGTTGACGTAACTTCACGTCGAAAAGACGACACCGCTGTATTGTATACGCGATCGTGCACGTAAAGTTTTGTAATTCCAGTACGCACACAACAACAAGCACGCAGCTAGTGCACACCGCGCACCGCACAATACATACATCACGTAGTCCGATAACAACAACATAAGTTTATTGCCCTTTCGTTGAACGACACAGCCTCTAAAAACGTACGATGCCTTCGGCGCATGTTATGTACGGCGCGTCAGACGCCAAAAACAAAGTTCACGTGTGTTCTGAGTTGACACAATGAGTAGAAGCAACAGAGCGCACATCCGAGAGCTTCGCATGCAAATACCATGCATTAGTGATCAGCAATGAAGCGAACGTGTACGTACACATGAAAAGTGACACCCGGTACTTTCCGCAGTGCACGCGATTTGCACCGGGTATACGCAACCATACGCAACAGCTGGTCATTGCGTAGCTTTCCTACACACGAGGAGCAGCATGCGTGAGTCGACTGCGCCGCGGCGCCGCTTGCACGGCGAAAAAAAATGGCTCGAATCGCGCATGCGCTTGCAAACGACACGGCGGAAATCGCGAAATGTTTCGAGGCTTCTTCTCTAGGAGGCGATGCGGGTGTTTGCGATGTGGAGGCTTCAAGAATGTGACGTCAGGGCCTCTCCTTACTTTTCCTTCCTCCGTGGCAGGGCACCGCCACAGCTGTGTTCAAATCCCCCGCCGAATCACAGCCGCGCATGCGCACTCTGCTTTCAACACCAAGAAAGCAAAGCTTGCCCACGCCTAACGTCACACAACTTTGCCTTCATCCCGATGAAACAATACACTCACATATGCTCGCTACCTTAACAAATGCTCACCGATCGTCAACCAGTTAAGAAAAGCTTAGTTAACGCATTAGATCGCGCTCTCGGAGTTAACAAAGCGCTGGCCGTAGCAACGTGATAGTGGTACATACCGTTTCAGTTCGAGTGCTCCACGATATGAAGCTGCAGGTCTCCCTTTGAGTATAGTGCATCTTCGTAATAGTAGCACTGGGAGAAGGTAAAGGACGAGCACAGAGCGCAGGCACACATCAAACAACAGAAACACCGACTGCGAAACTCGAACGATCGGGAGGCGACGCACAACACACGCAGAAAACGGTAGAGTCTGGCGGCGTGTCTGAGCGCGTTGCATAAGTCACGTGATAATAGAGCTGTTCCGCGCGCTGCGCATGCGCGGCGGCTGCGCCGGCCGAGGAGGCGGCGCCCCGGCCGTTGTTGGGTCGCGTGGGCGCAGCTTTCTTTCTGCGGCAGTGTTATGTTTTGTTATGTTTACACAGTGTATTCGAATCGCAGTAAGCATTGCGACGACACAGTAAGGGCTGCGTGACTACAAGCAGGGCTTAAAGTCTCCCTTCACTGGAGGGGGGGCCCTCACAAAGCGGCAATATATATGTATATATATAATCTCAAGAAAAGTTTGCCTAGCAGCGATCTTTTCGCCCTAAACTGATGCTGCTGTGGCCTCAGCGGCTCTGCCTACTCGCAGATCGTGAGTTGTTGGAACGCGGTGCGAGCTGGCATAGCGAAGAATAAACGCAGGATTTCTCGATATATCGGTCAAGATCCACTTTCGCGGTTGTATTATCCAGTTTGGCAAAAATGTGATGGTATTAAACGCATGAAATGCATTATTTTCAAGGGATGTTGGCCGGGAGTAAAAACGAAAACGTATTAGGCTGAAAAACGCATTATGCAGAATCGTATCAACGAGATTTCACTGTATGTATATATGCTATAGATTAAGCGTTAGGAGAGGTGTTTGCGATGATCACAGTGCAGTGAAGCCAACTATCTCTAAACTGAACAAATGCTTATGAATGCTAAACAAATACATATATTATTCCGAATGTACTTCGGGCATTCATTCAACGTGTCAATCCAATCAAGCCATAAATAAAATTATTTTGGGAACGATTTCTCAAAAATAAATTGGGATGTAAAGGCCTAAATATATGTGAGCTCAAAATAAGTAACATCAGTTGACTCACCGCATTCAGAACCTCAGGCACGACAATGCTATATTTTATTTTCACTGTCACTTGCCTAATAAAGTAGGCAAAATACATGCGTCTTTGCAATTACAGCAGATTTGTGATGCACAACTAAAAGAATGAAAATAGAGTGGCAAGCTTAGCAGACCAAGGTGAACCATTACTGATTCACGAGCACGTAGCTTCACACTCAGGTGCCTCGTGAAACAGTATGCTGTGCCAAGACGCTCTGTCGAACAGGGTGGTGACCCGTGGTTTCAGGAGGCGTTGCCCGTGGTGTTCAGTGTCTCAGTTCATTGGATTCAGCAGTTCGACGATACATGTTTTCTTCTGTTCTGCTGACACCCCGTCAACCAAACATTCGCGATTAAATCATTATTCGGAAAATTGCAGAGTATAATTTTCCCGCACAGAGCACTACTTCCAAAAAATTAAACTCCAGCACTTGTCAAATTGGTGCCGCAGTGCTACCCTTGGACTGCTGACGGGGGCCCGGGCCCCCCCTGACTTTAAGCCCTGACTACAAGGATAGGCTGATGTCAGTAGGAAGACAGTTCCAGTCCCTGGAAATTCATGGGATGAATGAGGCAGTCAAACGAGTAATTCAGGCGCATGGGCATGTGACTTGCTGTGGATGACAGAAGCGGTGAGAAATGTGTGTAGACGATACAATGTAGGGGGTTTGATTGAGGGCACTGTAAAGAAGCTCGTGAAAGAGCATGAGTGAATCTATGATTACCGAGCTGAACTAAATCTACTTTGTTGCATTTCCAGTGCTAGAGAGAAATAGGGAAAAACATAGAAACACCCAAAGGGCCTTTGATTCTCTATTTGTATCTTCTTTTTCTATGTGATGTCAACTGGCTGTTCTTGTTTGCTACTACTATTATTGTTGGGAGTGATTCACTGTTTGCGTTTATTATTTTCAGTGTGAGGTTGTCAGCTGGATGTTATTGCTTACTAGTATTGCATGAAATTTTGTGATGCTTTCTACCATAATTTTTTATTAAAGCTGTCTGTTTTTGACTCTCATTCTTTTCTCCGCAAATCGCAAAACGTAGAAATTAAGGTGCTCCATGCAATATAGCAAATATCACATGGAGCATTGTGCATGCTCCGAAAATCTCATGGAGCATTCTGTTCTTTTTTGCTCTTCATTAGTGACATTGTTCAGAACATAGGTGCACGAATCGAGCTGTGTGCAGATGACTGCGTAATATACCAAGAAATATACAGCTCTAATGATGAGGTCCTACTAAACCAAGCATTAAGTACAATTTGCACTGGTGTTGCACATGGAAGATGACAATAAATAGTAAAGAAGCGGCATAAGTCATCCATAGCTTGCAAAAACCACCACTTGAGTTTACCTCTTTCATCAATAATCAAACTTCAAACATTGCGCAGCTATAAGTGTTTTGGAGTGAGGATATCCTCCAATTTGTACTGAAATGAGCACGTAACGTTCATTGCTATAAAGAAGCATACAGATAACATTTATTCAACTCATATTGGAGTATACAGCAGCGGCATGGGATTCCTGGACAACCTCTAATAAACAAAAACTGGAAAGTATTCAAAGAAAATCAGTTAGGTTCGTTTGTAACGTGTTATAGTTGGAGAACATCCCGATTGGACCTCCTGCAGAACTACAAAAACAAAAGCTTTAAACAAAATGGTACAAAATGTTCAGAGTTGATGAATTCGTATACATAGCGCTTACCATTAGCCGCTTTACCCAGTCTTTTTACACAACAAAGGTGGCTGAACTGGAGTGCACAAGACTTGTATATGCTCTTTCATCAAACAATCACCCAGTGGAACACCTTATGTACTTACGCTGTGTCATTGATTCGTTTCGGCAGCGTCATGTTTGGTCATGTACTCTTTTGGTTGTCCTTTTGCTGTGTTCAAACGGTCATTATTTTTATTTTTCACTTTTCTTTACTATGGATGTGAGTACTGACTGCCGTAGAATAGTAGATCGGCAGTGTGTAACAAAATAAATGCAAAACGTTTATCCCAGAAATGTCCAAGTGCCACGGGTGACATCTATGGGTCAATTCACGCAGTGAATTGACCCATAGGTGTAAAATTCAAAGAACACCCATGGGTGTTTAACAGAACATACACCCATTGTACACCCAAAAGTAAAAAAAGGGTGTGCGAAGGGTGTGCAAAGACATTACACCCTTTCGGCTAATATTGACAGAAAAAAAGGGTGTACGATAGGAGTTTTATCGCAAATACACCTATAAGGGTGTGAAACGGTTTGCAGTGCAGTCACGCCTATGTAGCTTACTCGAACAAAGCGTTATTAATCACAATAGGCGAGCAAAGAATCTGAGTACCATTTAGCAATGCAGGAAAACTTAAGTCGCAAAGTCATTAAAAAATATGAGGCGAAGACAGTGATGTCGGACAGACAGTGATGTCAGAAAGTTCATTATTGAATCTAAGTTAGAAGGGTGGGTTACATTGATAATCAGCATCTCAATTTGTGCCCCTCTTTATGCATAGCTTATTTAAAAAGATACTCTGCACGTACCTCCCGGCAGTGATTTTCAAGGAAGCCATAAAGGCTAATTTTGATTCTCCTGTATAATATACCATTAAACGCCTACGCACTATAACGTTTGCTTGAAAATTTTGTTTCATTTGAATGACATGTCTGTCAGTATGTCAAAACCTTCGTATTTCTTGCTCAATGTATATTTCATTGCGAAACAACTGGTTGATTTAGGTGCTTCACGTAACAGCCTTTTATAGACTTCGCTATCAATGGCTTGTAGCATTCGTAATTGATGGGAGTCGCTGCTGTACTTGCCGGCTAGCTAGCGGGTTGCTACCTGGCCCTACATGGCCCTAATACCGGCGTGGAGTTCTATCTTGTCCGTATACGTTTCATCGTATCCGCAATACCGGATCACCGTACAGGTGTACAGCAGAAACAACGCTGGCAGCGAATTTTTTGTGGCGCATCGGGTAAACGTAGAGGACGGACTGCAACGACTTTTTATATTCTAATTTTTTGTTGGCGTAAAGCGCTCGTTAGCGACATACTAGCGTGCAATCTATAAACAATTTTTCTTCTACGTGACATGTGAAGCCAGGAAACGCATCGGATGTATTGTCACGTGGTCGTGACGTCAATGAAGACAGCAGTCGGCGTTTGCAGGATGAAACTGTTTATTTGGCCGAACTTGTGGCCGGAAAATGAGAACTAGAACTACAGCAATACACGCTGTACAAATATAGCGGCGAACAGGGCGTCGTCCGTCGATCAACTGACAAGCGGTCAAGCGCGTCGGCTTTTATACAGGCGCTATGGAACTTTCCAGCAATATCGCTGGTGGCGGCGTTATCTCTCGACAAAGCTGGAACATTCGCGTGCGGCACGCAATCTTAACAAAGCGATCTACTAAAATCGTGAAGCTTCTCGAAAACTGCTTCACGGCCAGCGTCGAGCGTTGATAACCGTCCTTGCTGGTCAAACTCGAACACACCAAAATAAAAGAAGAAGCGAGCGTGGCATTGCCCCCCTCTGAAAAAGCATCGTCCCGATGCTTGCAACAGAACATGCAAAGGAAAAAACAAGTGCATACACAAATAAATTACAATAAAAAAAGGAAAAAAGTAGAGTTCTCAGGTTCGCTAACGCGCAAAAAAACGGCTTAAGGCGCACGACATGGACGACTTCAGGTCGTGCGCGGCGTCGCTGGGAGTTCGTAATGCCGTCCGGGACGACCTCGTAGTCAAGAGCGCCGTGACGTCGAAGCACCTTGTATGGGCCGAAGTATCGCCGAAGAAGTTTTTCACTGAGCCCACGTCGGCGTATCGGCGTCCAGACCCACACACGGTCACCGGGTTGGTACTCCATGTGGCGTCGTCGAAGATTATAGTGACGGCTGTCGACCCTCTGCTGGTTCTTGATGCGCAGGCGGGTGAGCTGTCGAGCTTCTTCGGCGCGTTGCAAATAGGCGGCAACGTCGAGATCGTCTTCGTCGGTGGCGGTTGGTAGCATTGCGTCGAGCGTCGTTGCCGGGCTCCTTCCGTAGACCAGCTTGTACGGCGTCATTTGCGTCGTTTCTTGCATGGCCGTGTTGTATGCGAAGGTCACATACGGAAGGATGGCATCCCACGTCTTGTGTTCGACGTCGACATACATGGCCAGCATGTCGGCATTATGTAAGGCATTAAGACACATGTAAGGCATTATGCGCACTTTGTTGATGCTGTGCCTGATGACGACGAAGAATTATGGGAATGCTTCCAACCCTTTGTAATGAGTTGGAAGCATTCAACAACCTACTCGTTGCGCAATTCGCATTGTGTGACGCCTGGTTACAGAATTCGCGTTGTGCGACGCTTGGTGCTTATTTTACTCTTCTATCGCGCTATATTGCATATGCTAATGTGGTTCCTTCCCGACATGAAGCCTGTATAGGACCTTTTTGCAAAGCAGTTTCAAGCACCGGCATGGCTCAGAGGTTGAATACTGGGCTCCCACGCACAGGGCCCAGGTTCGAACCTCGTTCCATCCTGGAATTTTTTTCTTATTTAGTTTTTTTTCTTATTTCGAGCGATGCTGGTTACGGACACCGGCGGCGGCGGCGGCGGCGGACAACTACGGCGCCAAAAACGGCCGGTGAAATGATCTCATAACAGCTTTCGCTGTAAAATGTCTTCATGATGTAACGCTCTATAAAGTTCCTTTCAAATTAGCATGCCCCATTTACAAGCCTTTCGGAAGAAACTAATCTTTTATTCAGTTTTCTACACCACTGGGGCGCGCAAGTGGCTCGAAATCACGCGCCTCCGCGGGAGTTGCGGCGAAAAATGGTGCCGTGCGCAGCGCGCACCGGCGGCGGGCGAAGAGAATCGAGGAGGATACGCGACGCGCGGAGGATAGTGTCGTTACTTTCCAAGATCAAGGGGTTTTAATCGCACCGTAGCGTGCTGGTCATTTCTATAAAACTGTCGCATTTGCTTTAACGTGAGTGCCGATGATACGTCGGACTATAAACTACCCTTCCGGCGCGAATGTGGTCGACGTGCTGGGAAAGCTCTCGATATGCCTGCAACTTCTTAATCTACACAAAAACGTTGATCCACTAAAAAAAAAAAAAAGCGGCGAAGGCAGCTACTCGGTGACTGTTTTGCATCACATCGATTTCCTCGAAGTTTGGATCTGCCGAAATTTTCACGATATAATGACGCCACTTGTGACATGCGTATCATCGCAACGTAGCGTACAATTCGTTGCGATAAAACTGACATCGCTTTAATAACGTGAGTGCTGACGTTGTTTCGGACCATGTGCTGCCCTTTACATGTCAGTGTAGTCTACGTACCTGGTAAGGCCACCGTATGCGCACAACTACTAAATTTACCATGACGTGTCGATACGCTTGGTTCAAAGCGAAAAATCCGGCAGTGGCTGCTAGGCCGACTGCTTCACATGAAATCAATTCCCCAGAGTGCCTGGCATGTGGAGGATTTTCCTAACGAGGTTTAACAAAGAATTTCCTTGGTTTTTCTTCATACTTGCTCGCATAGAGTGTCTTTAGAAAGGCCGAATACTGAATACAGATAGTGTGACACATTACATCCCAGCTTCAACCGTCAATGGAGCCAAATGAACGAGAACACACCTAGCTTTAGTGAACCTTAAAAGCCTCCGTGATCGATCTGGTTTTATTTCAGAGTTTCGCTGACTATTCAAATAGCTTTACTTGTAACTTACGCAATAAAAATTACCCCCAATAAACAAAACGAGTTTACTTTGTACCCTTTAAGCGATCGTCTCGAAGGCAAAGAGAGAGAGAGAAAGCTCTTTATTGAAAGGCAGAGAATTTAGCTGGCGTATGCATATCGCTGACTTGCTACTCTGCGTGGGAGAGGGGATTGGGAATGGAAAGACAGGAAGAGGAGGCCGAGAAAAAAAGAAGTAAAAAGATCATTCTAAAATAGTATAATTAAATAAGTAAGAGCGCAGCTTGCACTAGTGGCGCAAAGCTGGAGCCAAGAGCGGAGCTAGTGTTCGACCTAGCTTGTTCTAAGTTCTTGCTAGTAATGCCAGGTTTTCCCTGAAGAGGCTAAGTTTTTGCTGGTTGTACTAAGTATGGCATGGCTCGGCTATTTGTGTGATTTGCTATGTTGTGATTTTAGTCACATGACTAGTTGTTACGCGATGTTACGTGATTCTATTCAGGTGAGTATACCAGGCCCCGGAAAGTCTCAAGTTCCAGCGATCGCCGCAGGGCGAAGAAAATCAACCGCGGCGAGTTTCAGCTTCAAACACCGGGAGTGGATCTACTATTCTCTGCGTTAGGATCGCATGGCGGCCATTGTGGCGGCCGCCATTCGCGCTATTGCACGTTTTAAGGTCCCTCTATTTTTCAAAGGTAGCGCAAGCTCCTCCTCTCAGCGTCGCTTCCTCCTCGCCCGGCCGCCATTATTGGGCGAGACTCGCAATGCGCGCCCGGCCCGTATGCGGCGCGTCGAAGCGCTTGCTTGTACGTACTTGCTTAGAAACGCGACAATTCTGGGCGCAGATTCATACAGCTCTTCGTACGTAAGATGGGTAGTAAAAATAGTTCGTGGTTGGTCGGTACATTAGCTATCATTTCGCGTTTTATAAGCAACAAAGCGCACACTGGTGCCGGCATATAAGAAATCTCATTACGGCACCTTACGCGCGAACAGCTTTCTCGACCTGTGACCTGTTTTGACAACTTGAAAACCTAGCATTTGTGCATTGTATTTGAGTTCATAAGTGTAGGATGCGTCGCTCGCACCTGGCGAACAAGAAGCAGAACATATTAAACGCAATCCTAGAAAGTCTTTGCAGCTGCCGTTTTTCTTTTCGGATACCGTGGTGTTTGTTCACAAGATGTATTTCGGAAAATTTGATGCTACATCAAATTATGAACACACAACACGGCGGAGGCACCTATTTGCTAAATACCCCCAGCGCGCATTCTTTTAAATTTCGAACTGGGTTGAAGCGCCTCAGTTGCCCCCTCAGGTAAATATCTTTTTGGATCCATCGCGTGCTGCTCGTGCTCATTAATTGGGGCTAGCTCTTTAATTGAAGACTGTTCCAGACTGGCAGATGCAGACATATGGAGGGAACCGCATTAGGCTTTAGTTTCTTGAAGCCATTCGTCGCAAAGATGGCTGGCTCGAACTGATCGTCCGTGAAGTGTTTCTGAAATATACAGACATCCTCCAATGTGCCCTCTGTAATTTGCCTAACGAACTACGGCCGAAATGCTCAAAACTACAACAAATAATAAAGAGCATCAAAGAGAAACATGCACCAACTGTCTTATAATAATTATTATTGAACACAGAGTATCAGTAACACTAAATCAGAAACACTCAGAAATGCTGGATAAACTTAACAAATATAAAAACCGACAACACATAGAATAAAAACTTACACCCGCTTGAAATAAATATATAGTTCAGGGAAAAAATTAGTGTGTTGGAGAACAAACATCCGTTTCAAAAAATAGTTTGCACACGGGCAGCTTTGCAACATATTGCTAAGTATTTTTTTACGCTCAGCAAATTACGCTGATCAATCGATGCTACTTACTTGCCATGTCTCTTTCCTTATCGTACACATATCATCACCACCCTCTATTTATGAGCGCTATAGGAACAGCTCCTACTTTCTCAGAGTAAGCGTTTTAACGACTTTTGGCAAATGAATTTTGTAAAATCTACGGGCCGCGCCATGGTTGAACGAGAAAACAGAGATCTTGAAAAGATAATTTAGATGCGAAGTATCTAATGGCGGAGTTCAATCCGGTGGTGGTGGTGGTGTGCGGCGTGACCACCCCTTCCTGCACATGCGCATACCCTCTCAACTCCCCTCTCCACTTCGCCTCTCCCCTCCCACTCTCCACTTTCCCTCTCCCCTCCCCCTTTCCACCCTTCCTCTGAAACGCGGGCTAGACATGCCGAAATTCTCTCCTGCGCAACGCCTCGATGAGCACCAGCGCATGCGCGTCCCATCCCCCTCTCTCTCCTCTCCTACGCTGCCCCCCTCTCGCACGCCTGCCGATCGCGTTCCCCGCTCACCCTGTGAGAATTAACGGCCAGGCTAGAGGGAAGACAAGACGCGCGTAGCGTTCCTCTTCGCGTTCCATGACGCGAGGTCGGTAGCACGCCCAAAGATCGCCAACGGAACGCGATCGTGCAAGTGCTCCGGCTTCGAATCGCCTCATGGTCCCCTTTAGCGGGAAATGGTGTAATTTTTTTCTCAAACGTTGCAGTAAATTTTCGCAGAATAGTTATTTTCGCTGTAAATATAGTGTGCGAGAAAGAGTGGCCGATAATGTCACGCCGCTTTTTTTTTTTTTTTTTTGTCTAGCTTAGGCATCAGTATCGAGCCTTAGCTCCATCTAAAAGAGTTCGAATGGCAAATATACGCGAAAGGGTTCAGTAGTGGTCGATTTACCTCACAAAGCCTCCCGTCGTGGCAATCGAAATTCTTTCTTCCGATAAAATGGAACCATATCGCTCGCCGTTTGAGGTTTTCCTTTCCATAAGGAACAAAATAAAAAAAGCTTGACACCCTTGGCAATGCTCTTCCAGCAGCCAACAGCGCAACAAGTTGGCATCTGGCTACAGCCGATGGCATCTTGCAAACTGTAAAAAGTTATAAGAAGCCCGCGCTCACGTACAGCGTACACGTGCGGCGGTGTTTCTACGCCCAATAATGGCGTCGTTTTGCGGCGCCAGAGCAAGAGGCGGAGGGGGTCATCGGAGATAACTGGTCACGTGTCGAGCCTAGCCCAATAGGGGAGCACAAAAGGGCGAAGAAGAGAGGAGAGACGCAGAGGGCGGGGAGTAAATTCTCCCTTTCCTTTTTAGACAATGGTTTGCGCTACCTTTGAAAAATACAGGGACCTTAGCACGTTTTATGTAGGGGCGCCCTCGTCGGGCCAAACTTCAAATCAAAATATTCTTGAAATAACTGAGTTTAGTAGTTTGCATACTGTTACACTTCAATAAAACAAATTGCTCTTTATAGGAAGTGGCCTTGCCTTGCAAGGTACCGCTTCATCAGGCTGTTATAATAGTTTTTGCTCCAGCTGACTCGTAGTTGTCAGCAGCTTATCGGCTTCACTTTCTTCATTTCAAAATATACGGCGGCAGAGCTGGCGCAACGGCACGTAACGGTTCGCGGTGCATTCGGATGGTTCTCGCGCTGTTTCGTTTCGCTGTAAACGTTTCGAGCCACTGCCGGCTGACACACTCGCTTTCGTTTTGTTTGTTTTGATTCGTTAAAATGCTTTCGCGAAGTGCATTCAGCTGACTTCGGGGGAACGAAGAGACCGTTGAAGCTTTCAGCGGATGACACTCGTTTCAAGCACGTGAATATACGGACCGGTGAGTAAAACCCCATTGCTTCAGTTTTTTTACCAATGGCTTTGTGCGGGTGTCACACTGAGGCGGCGCACTGCAATATTCAATTTTTCAACATGTCATACTCTGTCGATGAGAAAACGTGCGTTTCTGTCGATGACAAAACGTGCATTTACATTTGCCGGCTCCTTTTCCTTGAGAAAATTTAAGTGGAGATCGGAATGCTGCAGCTGGAGGCTCTTTAATACCGAACATTTTATTTTATTATTTGAATGATAGTTCTATCTATACAAGGACCAATTATTTCTGTTAACTTACGGCTTTAGATGCATACTAAATACATGCAAGGGAAATGGTAAAAGATGTTTATTTATCACACATTTGCCATCCCATACTTATGTCAGACATTTGTTATCACATACTTCCCCAGGGCTGGGCAAAGATACTTTGAAATTGTATCGCGATACGATACAAGATACTCAGGCAAGAAGTATTTGAGATACAGATACAAGATACTGCAACACTGATTGTATCCGATACGATACATTCCAATTGTATCTTAAGATACTTCGATACATTCTCAAATTTCTTAATATATATCTATATAATGCAGCATTAAACGCCTATGGACATAAATGTTCGCTAGAAAATTTATTAACTGCGACCAATTGTGTTTCATTCCGAAACAACTTATTGGTGCTGTTTTAGCTGCTTAACGTTACAGCTCTTTATACAATTCGCTTATAGCGGTTCGCACTTGTAGCTTTGGTAACTGATGGGAGCTAGTCACTGCTCTGCTTGCTGACCAGCAAGCGGGTTGCCAAGTAACTATATGGACTTCTATAAGATGCCTCCGCACAATGGTGCAAATACCACTGTGGAGCTCTACCTTGCCGGTAAACATATTACGGCTTTCGCAATAACGGATCACCGGACAGGTGTACGTCACCAAGAACATGTGCAGCCCAGAAACGTTTCAGACGTATTGTACAGTTGCGCAAAGCGCTGTTTACGTTATTGATACTTACAGATCTGATTACCTCGATATTAGCAACAGTAAAAGGATTCAGCGAAGCTTAAACAACGAAAGCAAATATACCTAAGTAAAATAGAAAAGCGGTTCCGTATAAAAAAAAGCGAATAAGCACAGAAACTAGGGGTGTGCGAATATTCGAAAGTTTCGAATATTCGTCGAATATTGCATTCGAAATATTCGTATTCGATTCGAAAATCGTGTATTCGAAAAGCTTCGAATATTCGATAACTTCGAATATTCGAAAAATTCGAATATGCGATTCGATTATCATGCATAATATAACTTGTCTTCCACATTTCTGCTGCGTTCGTATCGCTAAAAACGTTGCCGAGAGGAGCGATAAACATCGTAAGTGCACGGAGGCACGATATCTGCCTGCGACGAGCGCCCCAATACGTATGATTTATTGCTGGTGCATCTCCGACGTGCAGCGCTGTTGGCGATCATGTAACCGTACATTTTCAATATTATACGGCCGTAATGTGCCGCACCACCACTCGTTCACTATGCGGGACCACTTCTGAAGAAAGACAGTGACCCACATGACTGGTGGCGGACTGTAGGCACCTTCAGATACCCCAGTCTGGCAAAGCTTTGCTTCATGTAACTCCCTATACCAGTTTGAAGTTATAAGGCGCGAATAAGACACGGGCGAAGAATAGGAACACACACACGGAGCGCCACTTCCAACATAGGTTTATTTAGAAAGAGCACAGAACATATTTATACACCACGCGCGCAGTCATCGTGCCTCAATGCGCAGTCGCATTCAAGTAGCGTAACTCTTTTGGCGATAATGAAATGGAGGCAACGCTGACGCATAGATCACCTGATTCGATTATTTTCTTAGCCTCAATAATTAATCGTACTGACTTATCAGGACTGTATCTGAGTTCGACCTATGTGGAGTGGGACGGTAGCCTATACCTGCAAAAGAGCGGCGTTTGTATAGGTTCCTCTTTAGCGCCTTTTTTAAGTGACTTGTTTTTAGCTCGCGCTGGCAGGATCATTTCTAGCCTTCTCGAAGGTAGCGGTGTTATCAAGGTGTTTAGATTCGTAGATGATTTTTTAGTCCTCATTGACAAAACGTTCATGGATACCGACAAAGTCGTGACTAACACCTTGACAACTTTTAGACATGTTTTATCTCCTTTAATAGTGACACACGAACTTTCGGTAGATTCGACTATAAGATTTTTAGATCTAAGATTGTTTTTAGCAACTGACCATGCATGTTGGCAATATGAGCCTCGTGCAAACAAACCACTGCTGCCTTTTAGCTCGTCCCATTCCAAGCTTGTCAAACGTAGCATCGCCAACACGTGCCTGCTGAATGCTTTCAAGAAATCCTGCCCACACAGAGCAGCTGACAGTTTCCTCAAGCAGGTTGACCGTCTTGAGGAGGCAGGCTACCCACAGCACATTCTGGTGTCGGTGGCGGAGAAGATGTTGAGGAAGTCGCGGAACCGCCACGCAAGTGAGGAGGCGCCCCAGAGCAATGTCAAACTTGCTGTGATTCCGTATGTACACCGCGTATCCCATAATTTGAAAAAGATTGCCAATCATGTTGATGTAAAGGTGGTCTTCTCTGCCCCGTTAAAACTCTCCAGGCTCTGCAAGATGACTAACCCTTTCCCCAGGAAAGCTCCGGCCTGCATTATCAACCACAAGAACAAGTATGTAAGCTGTCAGAAGGGCGTGGTCTACGAGATCCCCTTGTCGTGTGGTAGAAGTTACGTTGGCCAGACCGAACAGTGCCTGAATGACATGCTAAGACAGCATAATAATAACGTCAGAAATGGCAGAGAGGGCCACCTCGCGATACACTGCCGGGATTGTCATTGCGTTCCGGACTTTAGCGCCTGCGCGGTAGTCGGCCGAAGTCCTGATAAGTCAGTACGATTAATTATTGAGGCTAAGAAAATAATCGAATCAGGTGATCTATGCGTCAGCGTTGCCTCCATTTCATTATCGCCAAAAGAGTTACGCTACTTGAATGCGACTGCGCATTGAGGCACGATGACTGCGCGCGTGGTGTATAAATATGTTCTGTGCTCTTTCTAAATAAATCTATGTTGGAAGTGGCGCTCCGTGTTTGTGTTCCTATTCTTCGTCCGTGTCTTATTCGCGCCTTAAAACTTCAAATATGTTAAACCAACAAGCCCAATCTGCCATTCTTACATCCCTATACCAGCCACTTCTGTTCCAAGCGAGCGTGCCTTTTCAGTGGCAGAGGGGGGGGGGGGGGGGGGAGTGTCCCAGTTACAAGGGAGCGCCTGCTGCCTGATGATGTGGAGCAACTAATATTTCTTCATTATAACATGTAGTCATTCCTTTCATTGTGCCGTGCTATTTGCTTGTGTTGTGAGGTGTATTGTGCTAGCCTGGACATTGTGTTCAGGAGATAGCAGTGTATGTTGTGTTGCTAGTCAGGCTGTTAATGTTCTTTTTTTTTTCAAATAGCTACATGTTAAATAAAATATTGTTACTGTGGAGACATTTTTCCTTTGATATTCGATATTCGATTCGATATTCGAAGGTGGATATTCGTATTCGATTCGTATTCGAAAAATTTGATATTCGCACACCCCTAACAGAAACACGAGAGAGGCAGCACCCCCAAGAGCTAATAATAATTGTTGCGTTTTACGTTGCAAAACCCCGATATGATTATGAAAGACGCTCTATGGAGGGCTCCGGAAATTTTGACCACTTGGGGTTCTGAAACCTACACATAAGCACGCGGGCCTTTATACCATTTTCCCTCCATCGAAATCCGGCTACCGCGACCTTCGGGCCAGCAGTCAAGCGTCATAAGCACTGGACTACCACGGCGGGTAACCTCTAATAGCTACGACAATTAAATTCACTGCCCATTGAAAATGGCGTAAAACGACTCTTTGGGACGCTCATGAGAAAAACGGAGCATGTGGTATAACAGTGTTTTCCGAATATCTTTGCCAACGTATTTTAGATGGCGCCTAACAATTTACGTTATTATAATGCAAACTCAAATGTGCTAATTTACTTAGCAGTAACCAGAATTATCGTTACTGTATACTCCAGGCGCGCCCCGATTTTTATATATTTGTTCTCAACATCACCTTTACATAACAGTAAATTCAAGTGGAATATAAGTATATAAACTTAAATTCCATTTGAAGAAGAACAGCAGCAGAAATGACGCAGACAGTTAAAACAAGGAATAAAGCAGAGCTTACATTGGCAGCACATTAAAGGCATTTTGCAGTAAGCAGACCGGCAGAAAAAAAAACAATGTAGAGACATAGGTAATGTACAGGATGAAAAAGAAGGACACCTAAGAAATAACTTCTGCTAACAATCAAATTATGATTTTAAAAACTCTTTGAATAAACGAAAAACAGACGTACCCCAAGACAGCGTCTGTTAGGTGAATGCTTTTTTCTGTTAAATCCAGCATCGGTACCGTTGGTGTTATAGCTGTTAGAATCTTATATGCATAAAAGTGAATATCATTGCATGTAATGCAAACTTACATTCACGAGATCCTTCAAATCGCCGAAGTGTGAAAGCCACGAGAGGCAAAGCAAACCACCATTTTTGCATTCTTCAGACTTCGCAACGAAGCACCACGCAAGAGGAACTTCCATAATGACTTTACAGCGGTGTCAGCATGTGTGCGAAAGACGCCGCACGCAATTTAGTACGCGGCGCAGGAGAGTGGCTAAGTGCGAAGTGTCATGGCACTAACAAAACTAAAAAAGAAAATCGGCACATCTCACGCGTTGTGGGAATCGGTTTCATGCGAAGCAGTCAGCGAGCACTTTTATGCTGTATTTTATGGCTTTGAGCCAAGGGTTACGAGGTGGACCGACGTGTTTTGGTAAGTTTAGTAGCTATGTGCACATCGTGGGCTTAACAGCCACGTCGACAACACTGCCGTTAAAGGGTAACTTATGGTGTGACGTAACGTCAGCCCTCACGTTAGAGTACACACGTCAGTACTATCGAAACCAAGTGCTCTTTATGGTGCAACCATGTGAATATCACACGTAACTTTGCTAATGTATTCCACCAGGGTCGAGCAATGCTTCAAGATAGCTTGCTGAATCACAGGAATACAATCGTAATGTTTATTAGACTGCTGTAAAAGCAGGACCAACACTGGAATCACAGACGTTTATCTGATATGACGCCTGTATCATAGGAGCGCATATATAGTGTTTACTGCTTTGCTTATAATTAGATAGCCAGCACAAGAAGCCCAATTGACGTTGCACCGACATAACGCCTGCATAGGCTGTTTTTCCGAACCAGTTTATAGACCTGCCGTGGCTCTGTGGTAGAATACCTGATTGCCACGCAGAATGCTTGGGTACGATTCCTGCTGGATTCCTAATTGTTGTTCTTTCCATTCGTCGGGTCAACGCTGCCGATTTCGGTTATTCTTAGCACTCTCTCATTTAAATTACGAATGTCTGTTTTCGCCGTTCCTGGGTAGATATAAACTGTCAATCACCTGTGGCGCATACCCGTACACCGCGATCCGTGGTAAACGGGTATGTGCCACACGTGTCTGGGGGAAAGGGTTTGACGACGTACGCGACTGAATTTTCACGTTATTCGTGTCGTGATCCGACAGTCATATTCGTCAAATCATCTTACCCTCCCATGCCAACTTCGGTCTGCACCAAGTTAAGGAGGCGATCATGAGAGCACCCAGACGTAGCCGGCTAGATAGATAGATAGATACGTAGATACGCTCGAAGTGCAAAGGGTTCCCTAAGAAATGCTTCGCATTTAAGAAAACGATTAAACAAGAATTCGGCTGGGCGCAGACGTTCGCGCGCTTGTCTGTCGAGACGACGCGAGCGCCACCTCGTGACTCTGCTCAACCAATATATAGGGACGCTCAGAGATTATCGCCTATCCTCGCTGGAAAACTCTTGCGGAAAGATAAAATAATGTCCCTGCCTTTAGTTTTATTCCAGCGACTTAGTGGCAGCAGTATCAGCTTGAGAAGCTCGAGCTCAGCCAACGTTTATTGCTTCGCGCGGTGGTGGTGCGATCGCAGTATCTTGTACCTTAAGATACGCGATACATTCTTCAATGTATCGGAAATACAGATACAGATACTTGTTTTGCGAGACGTATCGCGATACAGATACAAGATACCCAAAAAGTATCTAAGATAGTATCGAAGATACATGTATCTTCGATACTGCCCAGCACTGTACTTCCCTATCACGTTAAGAGGTCAAATTACTTGACCCTCCTCAACTTCATATGTTTTTGGCGCTCCCTTTGGACACTCCTGTCTGCTTTTCTTCTTTTTTTTTTGTAAAGTACTTCGGTGCGTCCGGGAACACCGTAGGCACAGCGTCTTCTGACAAACGCGGGGTATCTAAGCAACCTCATTGTTTATAATATGTTGGTATGTCCTTTCGATGAAACTCACGTCGAAGTGCCGGTCGCAAACAACGCTGTCCCTCATCAGCACTATGTCAGTACGCATAATATTTCGAACTCATTGCTCTCGCCTCGAGAGATCCTTCGGGGCTTTAAAGACCCAAAGCTTCTCCGAGCACGATCTATACCCGTCTTTACAGCAGGGACGACGCATGCACTTGCGCGATTTGACGGCATGGTTCGCAGAACACGTGGGTAGAGTGGCGGGTAAACAAACCACCACAGCGAAGGCGAGGCATCCGAACAAGGTGACGGCACAGCACAGAGAGAACGAACGAGCCAAATCAAGCGCGGCGAGCACCTACTGCTACACCAGCGCCCCTTGCGGCGACCAGAACTTTCATTGCGTTCCGCGCATCCCTCTCCCACGGCGAGAATGCAGCGCCCGTCACACTTCTCCCTCTAGGCACCACACTAGGGGGAACTTGAAAGAAGCTAGGCTGTGCACTAGCTCTACTGTTGGATCTAGCCTTGCGCCACAAGTGCAACTTGCGCAGATTATTTAATTATCCTATTTTAAGATTTTCTTTTCACTTTCTTTTTCTCCGCCTTCTCTTCCTGTCCTTCGACCCCCAATCACCTTCCCCACGCAGAATACCGTGTCAGCGATATGTAACGCCAGCTAAATTCTCTGCCTTTCAATAAAGAACTCTCTCTCTCTCTCTCTCTCTCTCTCTCTCTATTTGCTTTCTAGATGATTGCTTAAAGGATAGAAAGTACACTTCTTTTGTTTTAGGGGGTAATTTTATTGCGTAGGTTACAAGTAAAGCTATTTATTAGCTTTATATTACAAGTAAAGCTTCATTCGCCATTAAAGGGTAGATTATTGTCCTATGTAACGTCGGCACTCACTTTAAAGCAAATGCGTTAATTTTATAGAAATGAAGAGCACGCTTCGGTGCGATGATCTCCACATCAGCAGTAGCTGTCGTTTGCATATTGTTACGGGGTCACGCAACGTGTGACTATAAATTTCTGAGTCACAGGAGTATACATGCAATGTTTATTACATAACATAGTAAATCATTCATGTTAAATCATTACATGTCATAAAGTCCGACAGCCTACAGTGGAATTACATTTCACGCTGATCCAGCAAGTGTTTTTCTGAAGCAACTTCAAGCACTGGCGTAGCTCTGTGGTAAGGAACTTTTTTTTGCGAGACGGGAAAATCACATTATTCACGCCATAACTTGTGAATCGTGTTGTTCGAGCACTCATGTCCTTATGTCCTTCTCTGTCAATTTTGGTATATACCAAAGTATATAGATAGATAGATAGATAGATAGATAGATAGATAGATAGATAGATAGATAGATAGATAGATAGATAGATAGATAGATAGATAGATAGATAGATAGATAGATAGACAGACAGACAGACAGACAGACAGACAGACAGATAGATAGATAGATAGATAGATAGATAGATAGATAGATAGATAGATAGATAGATAGATAGATAGATAGATAGATAGATAGATAGATAGATAGATAGATAGATAGATAGATAGATAGATAGATAGATAGATAGATAGATAGATAGATCATTACTGAATAAAAGTTCATTCTTGAATCTGAGTTAGATTGGTGGGTTTCATTGATAATTAGCATCGCGAATTGCGAGGCGCTACAAGTTTTACCGATGTGACCGCGATTACCGGTCTGGTGGTGGTGTTCTGCTGGCGATTGCCGATAACCTTGCTTCTTATGTTATTCGTGTTCTATCTTCCTTGAGCTGGTGTGTGTGTGCGTGCTCAGTGATTCTCGCGAAATAATATTTTGTGTCTGCTACCGGTCACCGTCTGCATCGTCATCCTTCTGTAATGACCTGCACGATGTTATCAATCAGCTGTCCGTCAGATACCCAAGATCACCCTTCTTCATCCTTGGCGACTTCAACTTTCCTGATATCATGTGAGAAAGAGACTGGGTTAATTACTTTAAAGCATAGCTCAGCTGAAAGCGAGGAACTTTTTTTCTCTTCGTCACGGACTACAACTGGACCCAGCACCAGCTCGTTGACTTTACCCCTCGCATTACTCCCAAATTTGCAAACATATTACACCTAATACTTAACACTACACCTGAACTAGCTTCGCCTTCAACTCATCTACCGGCTATTAGCGACCACTCTTAATCCACTTCACTTCAAAAGCAGAGGTTTCCGTCAAGAAAAAAATCAAAGTTATCCAAGACTATAGCAAGGCGGGCTTTGATGGATGAACAGAGAATAACAATGTTTTGTTGACTTGTTTTTTGCTGGTTTTCAGCAGCGATATGTTGGGCAGAACTGGTTACAATATAAGAACAAATTTCTACACCTAATTGATCGCTTGTGCCTAAAAGAAAAGTTCCATGGAATCGTTGAAATGTACATGCGCTGAGCTAAATGCGCAAACGAGTAACGGAAGAAGAGGGCAGGAGTAGTGGTACTGTCCCTTTTTTCAGTTACTCGTTTGCGCATTTCGGTCAGCGCATCTCAATTACAACGTCGTACCAACTAGGCCAACCAACGTTGATATTTCTAAGTGTTATTTCATCGAATCCTCGTTCTTTACGGTTTAACAATACGTTAAAACGCAGGCGAAATAAAAAGAAGCGGCTATTCTTACGTGCGATATTGTCAGCCAGCAGTGGCCATTGGTCATCCTATAATATATTGAATCGAGAATTCTGTATTGCGCTTTAGAAAGCCAAAAAAATAATTCTTTGTTAAAACACTTCCTTCGCTGCTCGGTCTTGACCCGCGTAAGTTTTGGAGCATCATAAGCGGAACTAAAACGCGACATATTCAATTTATTCAGTCTGAAGTCACAGTTGCACTTAGTGAGTGCTGCGATGTTCTGAATGATGCATTTGCGGCACACATTCATAAGAGCACCAGCCCCCCCCCCCCCCCCCCCCCCCCCCCCCCGATATTCCCGCATTTACCAGGAACAAATTTCTTGCCAATGGACTCCATCATCATTGACGCAGTTGGTGCTGAAAGACTGATTGTCAACTTGAAAGTGTCTTCATCAGCCGGTCCGGATTGTATTTCGTCAAAAAAGCTGAAGTGTACACAACTCTGTTCGCTTTAATATTGTCAAAACTTTTTGAACAGGCGTTAACACTGCCATCTGACTGGAAGGCTGGGAAGGTGGTTGCTGCGCATAAATTCGGTGATGTGCATTAGTATTTGTCAGCATGGATTCCGTAAAGCATTTTCGTGCGGAACGCAGTTGCTGTGTTTTACTAACGACTTATTTCTTACCTCAGATATTAAATTTGATACTGACTGCATATACTTAGATTTCGCTAAAGGATCTGACTCCGTCTGGCATGAACTACTTGTTTTGAAACTTAATCAGCTCAATATTGACCCCAACGTACTTGCATGGATTAAAGAATTTCTCCCTAACCGTAGCCAGTATGTGACAGCAAACAATTTTTGTTCACCTAATTCCGCTGTAACGTCTGGTGTACCACAAGGGTCCGTTTTAGGCCCCTTCCTTTTCTTAATTGATAATAATGATTCTCCTTCTTGGGTTTCTTCCTCAAAAGACCGACTATTCGCAGATGACTGCGTACATTACCAGAAGATTGCGATCTAGATGGAATATTCCAATGGTGTAAGAATGGCTCATCACAGTTAATATAACCAAATCTAAGAGCATGCGAGTTTCACGCCAAACTACTACCCGCTGTTCGCGTACATACTGCCTCAATAACATTCCATTACCATCTGTTGAGAGTTAAAAATATTTTGGCGTGCAGATATCTTCCAATCTTTCATGCAATATGCACGTAGAATATTTGAGTAACAATGCTAACTGCATGCTTGGTTATCTACGTCGAAAATTTTCCTCTGCCCCATCGTCAATCAAGTTAACACTTTACAAAACATTGGTAAGATCAAAACTAGAGTACGCATGCGCCATATGGGATACAACTCATGCCATTATCATTCAAACTCTCGAAGCCATTCAGAATCGCGCAGCGCATTTCATCTTATCGAGTTATTCACGTCATTCCAGTGTCACATCCATGAAGAACACTCTAAGCTTGCCACACCTTTCGTTCCGTCGCATATTGCCTCGCCTTAAGATTTTTCACAAAATATATCATTATAAGAGCTATTTGAAGGACGCTTTCTTTGAGCCACTTCGTTTCCCTCACCGAGGACCGATCACCGCTATAACGTGGACTTACCATCCAGTCGTACCACATTGTGCAATGGCTCGTTGGTTCCTAGGACAAGCGCTGCCTGCAACGACCTTCCCGCCTCCATCGCCTGCATAATGGGCGAAAAAGATTTCAAGCTCGCCGTTGAAGATGGCCCTGTAACTTTTTTTAAACTACACTTGTAATTATTGTTTTGCCCACTCCTTTCGGTAGTGCCTTCGTGCCTTCAAAATATGTTTCATAAATAATAAATAAATAAATAATTTTTGCTACACTTGATCCATTTCTTATTTAAAAAGGTGCTCTTCACGTACCTCTCGGCACTGATTTTCAAGAAGACCATAAAGCTTAATTTTGATCACCCTGTATATTATACCATTAAACGGCTACGCACTATAATGTTTGCTTGGAAATTTCTTAACTGCGACCTACTTTGTTTCCATTGAATGACATGTCTGTCAGTATCTCAAAAGCTTCATGTTTCTCGCTCAAAGCATATTTCATTGCAACTTATTGGGGCTGCTTATTGGGGCTGCTTATTGGGACAACTTGCTTATTGCTTAGTGGGGCAAACAACTTATTGCGGCTGCTTTAGGTGCTTGACGAGACAGCCTTTTATACACTTGGCTGTCAATGGCTTGGAGCCTTCGTAATTTATGGTAGTCGCTGCTCTACTTGCCGGCTAGCTAGCGGGTTGCTACCTGATCATAAGCACATCAATAGGAAGCCTCCACACGATGGCGCTATTACCGGTCTGGAGTTCTGTCTTGTGCGTAAATGTTTCACCGTATCCGCAGTACCGGATCACCGGACAGGTGTACCGCAGAGACAACGCTGGCAGCGAATTTTCGTGGCGCATCGTGTAAACGTAGAGGACGTACTGCAATGATTTTTCATATTCTAATTGTTTGTTGGCGTAAAGCGCTCGTTAGCGACATACTAACGTGCAATCTATAAACAATTTTTCTTCTACGTGGCTTGTGACGCCAAGAAACGCATCGGACGTATTGTAGACTTGCACAAAGCGTCGCAGGACACCGCCGCTATTAACCCTACTGTCCTTAGAGCTCCTGGTGATCAGCAGCAGTGAAAAAAACATATCGGGAGGCCTAAGAAAATGAGAAGTATTTCTTAGCGAACCAAAGGCACTTTGACCATTTCTATCTATCTATCTATCTATCTATCTATCTATCTATCTATCTATCTATCTATCTATCTATCTATCTATCTATCTATCTATCTATCTATCTATCTATCTATCTATCTATCTAGCCACTTACGTCTGGACGCTCTCATTTTTGTTTCCTTCACTTGGTATGTACCAAACTGACAGAGAAGGACATGAGTGTACAAAGAAGGCGATTCACAAGTTATGACATGAATAACGTGGCTTGCCCTTCTCGCAAAAAAAATTTCCCTACCACTGAGCCACGCCAGTGCTAGAAATTTCTTCAGAAAAACACATGCCGCGTCAACGCGAATAGTGGTTCCAGTGTCGGCTATCCGATTTTATAACATGTAATGATTCAACATGAATGATATATTGCATGTTATGTAATAAACATTACATGTATACTCCTATGACTCAGCAATCTATAGTCGCGCGTTGCGCGACCCCGTAACAATATGTCAACGACCGCTGCTGCTGATGTGCAGATTATCGCACCTAAACCTTACAAAAATTGGTTTCTCCTGTCTGTGACCTATGAGTCACCACCCAGTCACCCCAGTCACCTTCCTGTAGACTTGACCTTTCTGCAGACCTGGTCTGCAGATTTTCTGCAGACCCCGAGCAGACTTTTCTCATGATGTGCGCCCAGAGTGTGTGCGTGTGGATGTATATAATATATATGTATGTATCTATATATTCTGGACCATGACACATTTCATAATAATGATTAAATGAATTTCAACTTTCAGTCACCCCCCAGTCATCCCCATATAGACCTAGTCTGCAGATTTTCTGCAAACGGCAAGCAGACTTTTCTGATAATGAGCGCCCAGAGTGCGTGCGTGTGGATGTGTAGAATATATATATATTTATTTATTTATTTATTTATTTATTTATTTATTTATTTATTTATTTATTTATTTAACAATACTGCCAATCTCTTCAGAGATTATAGCAGGGAAGGCACATGAAAAATATATGTTTGCACAAGATCATATATGGTTAAAATCACAAAAAATCAAAATTACATACAAAATTATACATTATACATTGCGATAGAATAACACACAATAAAACAATTTTAGTAACAAAAACATGGGCGAGATTACCGCCAAAAATAACTGCAGAAGGATAAGGTATACATTTGTAAACATAGCGTAGGATCAGCGAGTACACATTACTATTGATTACATTGTTCAAACAATTTTATGAACAACAAAATAATCGAAGAACATGTCACTTAAAATATTACCTTCATATAGGCAGCAGAGAAAAACTATGTATTAGTAACATGACACAGACTCATCGTTAGCGGGTTTACTGATGTTGTAATGTCGTTAGTGCTCTTTTTGAGGCTATCAATTCGCTTTCAATCGCAGTTGTGAACAAGTTTATGGATGATTCGGTCGTTAGGGTAGGTTTCAGTGAGTTCCAATCTTTAATGGTTAGAGGGAAAAATGAATATTTGAAGCAATTAGTGTTGGAAGAATATTCGGCAAGAGTATGGGAATGGTTATGACGGGTTGGTCTGCCTTGAAAATAAGATATATACCTTGAAGTATCTATTTTTATTATGTTGTGTAGCAGTTGAAACATTAATTTTAGTCTTGTTAGTTTCGTTCGGTTTTGTAGTGTGAAGATGCCAGCATTATTAAGTAGATATGTCGGTGAGTCTGTCTGTCTATACTTGTTAAAAATAAACGTTATTGCTTTTCTTTGAACCGCTTCTATTTTATTAATTTGTTGTTGGGTAAACGGGAACCAGACAGGGCTGGCATATTCCAGTACAGATCGGACGAGGGTTGTATATGCTATTAGTATGGTATTCGGTGGTGCGTGCTTAAGGCGTCTTTTCAGTAAAAATAGTCTTTTAAGGGCTGTGCCAGTAATGTTATCAATGTGAGCATCCCATCTCAAATCGTTTGAAATCGTTATTCCTAGATATTTGTGGTTAGAGACTGTGATTAAGGCACAGTTGTCAATAGTGTAAGAGAAGTTGGACCTGTGTTTTTTTGCGGGTTATTGCCAAGGAAACACATTTACCAACATTGAGGGACATTTGCCATTTTTTGCACCACTTGTGTACATCTTCTAGAGCTGTGTTAAGGATTAGGCGATCGGAAGGAGTATTAATTTCTTGGTAAAGTACGCAGTCGTCTGCAAAGAGCCTGAGTTTTACATTAGCTGAGAGGGGATATATGTATCTATCTATATATTCTGGACCATGACACATTTGATAATAATGATTAAATGGATTTCACTTTTCAGTCACCCACCAGTCACCCCCATATAGACCTAGTCTGCAGGTTTTCTGCAGACGGCAAGCAGAGTGTTTTGATAATTAGCGCCCAGAGTGCGTTCGTGTGGATGTATATAATATATATGTATCTATCTATATATTCTGGACCATGACACACTTGATAATAATGATTAAATGAATTTCACCTTCCAGTCACCCACCAGACACCCCCATATAGACCTAATCTGCAGATTTTCTGCAGACGGCAAGCAGACTTTTCTGATAATGAGCGCCAGAGTGCGCGCGTGTGGATGTATATAATATATATGTATGTATCTATATATTCTGGACCATGACACATTTGATAATAATGACTAAATGGATTTCACCTTTCAGTCAAACACTGATAGGGGGTGACAGAAAGTATGTCACTTGTCTTCACGTGCTCTGCACCTGGGTTGTTCATGGTCTGTAGAATTTCTGCAGAAAGACTGCAGCTTTTCTGGAGCACCATGCGACAGCCTGCCAGCTGGTAATTGGAATTCGCTAATTAAAATAGCGTTGCACATTTGGCGGGTGTTGATTAACAGGTCTGTGTGTTTTATGGCGCCACTTGTGACATGCGTATCATCGCAACGTAGCGTACACTTCGTTGCGATAAACTGACATCCCTTTAATAACGTGAGTGCCAACGTTGTTTCGGACCATGTGCTGCCCTTTACATGCCAGTGTAGTCTGCGTACCTGGAAGGGAACCAGCGCTGGAGTTTCCGCAGACAGGGTGCGCCGCCCTGCCGGGCACTGCCGGAAACACTCGGGCATACAAACAAATATGAGTGGCTGCTAACGTGAACCACGCCGCCGTGCGCGATCATCAAACGAGGAAAAACAAGCGTCGATACCGCCGGTATTGTTGTATCCACAAATGCCACAATCAAAAATGTCTTTAATAACTGAAAAATATAGTCCAGGGCATAGTTGACTCCCTTCGGCCTTGCTTTCCGCCGATGCACATGGGTTGGCGCTCTGGAAAACATCACAAATCTTTTATTTGAAACTGGCCTTGAAAAAGTTAAAGAAAGTACATGACATCTTAGGTTGCATAAGCATCGCGCCGTACATTACACATACCGTATTTACTCGATTGTAACATGACCACGATTGTAACGCCAGGGTTGACATTTCATTACGTCCAGGAAGAAAAAATAGACTTTCGGTATTCGATAGTAACGCGAGAGTCGACTTTAGGTTGCAAAAATCTAGAAAATAAGCTCGCGTAACATTTGAGTAAAACGGTATTATAGGTCACTGTCACGTGCACAACTCTAGACCGGTTACAAACCCATGACCGCTAGAAAAACCGTGTTGTCGACGCATGTTTCATTGCTGATCACACACTGCATATCAAACTCGGAACCACCACGAAGTCAATTAGCACTAGGTTCATCAAAGGCATTATTTTTTAAGTATCAGGCTTAGACGACGGCCGATCGCAAGTTTGCAAACGGTCTGCAGACGATGGCGAGTCGACGTCGTTAAAGCACGAGACCTGCGACGTGTTTGTATTTCCGCTTACACCACTGATCTCCACTTTACACCGGCCTTTTACAGCGAGAGCTATTATGAGATGATTTCAACGGCCGTTTTTGGCGCCGTAGTTGTCCGCCGCCGCCGGTGTCCGTAACCACTATCGCACGAAATAAGAAAAAATTTCCAAGATGGAACGAGGTTCGAACCTGGGCCCTCTGCGTGGGAGCCCAGTGTTCTATCTCAGGGCCATGCCGGTACTTGAAATTGCGTTGCAAAAAGACCCTATACAGGCTTCATGTCGGGAAGGAACCACATTAACATATGTAATGTGTGGTAGAAGAGTAAAATAACAACCAGGCGTCACAAAAACGCGAATTCTGTAAGCGGGCGTCACACAATGCAAATTGCGCAACGAGTGGGTTGTTGAGTGCTTCCAACCCATTACAAAGGCCTCTACGATAATTCTTCATCGTCATTAGCCACAGCATCAACAAAGTGCAGATAATGCCTTACAGGTGTTTAGCGAGTACCACGATTCTCCGCAGAATGACGAAAAATTTCATAGTGGCTGCTTCCGTACTTCACAAAAATTATGGTGATTTATAGCGTAGTGGGTTCCTGGCAAGTGCACTTCTATTGGTTGCCAAGGAAGCCCATAAGGCTCCCATGATCCATTTCCTCAGGCTCTCAATAAAGTTAATTCCTTCTCTCTCTCGCTCTCCGTTTCTCCGGTTAACGTGTGTTATAAAGCGTGGTGGGACAGTTAAATAACGACCGGGCGTCACATAATATGAATTACGTAACTAGTGAATTACGTTTAAAGCTTCCAACCCGTTACAAAGGGATCAGCCATAATTCTTCACCGTCATCGACCGCCGTAATAACAAAGTGCACATAATGCCTCACAGATGGTACCTCGCTTCTCCGCAGAATAACGAATAATGTCGTGGTGGGTGCTTCCCAACTTCCCAAAAATTATGATTTGTGGCGTAGTGGGTACGTTGCTAGTGTACTTGTATTAGTAGCCACAAGAGAGTTTATAACGGGCTGTAGAAATGCCGCTCTTCCAGCTTTCGCTGTGACTGTGCTGCGCTTTCCGCGCAGGCCTGGCGTTTTTCACATTTATTTCACGCTTCACCGTCAGCTTCAAAAACGTTTTTTTAAAGACTGCGATACGAGCATTTAGTGGGCACATGCAAACCGTTAAAAACACCGTAAAGCAAAGCGTGTAGCGAAACAGCTTCTGTAATATAGTACGAGAGCTGTAACTACAGATTACATTAATGTGATATGCTCGCTCAAAACAGCTGTCGCTTACTGGGCTCAATGTTCTCCGTGCTGCCTGAGGCACTAATTTTATTTCAAAGCGGGCGCACAACGAGCACACTGCATACACTGTCGAGCTTGCTCGCACAATTTGAACACACTTACCTGTAAGTTTACGTCGTGCGGTGCTTGACACTTCGCCGAAAGGTCACAAGCGCTGTCTCTTCGAAAAACAGCTTCTTCCACGTCATAGACATATTTCGCATTGGACAGCTTCCGTCCTTTAGACAGCACACTCTCGCGAAGGTACCCGTCGGCACACATCACATCACTGAAACCGCAGCGAAGAATAATCGGTGGCATCGCTGCTCGCCCGCTGCGCCACAGTGCAGCGAAGTGTCCCAATCTTCGCTAGTCTTGCGCGTTCCAAAGTACCTACAAAACGACGCACATCGAGCAAAAGCCGCGGTAGTGTCAAATGACGTTAAGCATGCGTTTGAACGTGTCACGAGGTATGTTGAAACGTGCCGTCGTACCCCCCGCGGCGGCTCTGTATTACTAGATGTTTCTCAGCTAGCTCGCCAGGGCGGCGCAGCTTGTACATTTTAGGCGCGCCACCTGGGTAGCGCTGGCTACCCATGCGCACAACTACTAAATTTACCCGAAGGTGTCGATACGCTTCGTTCAAAGTGAAGGAAGGAAGAAAACGGGAGAGAGGAAAGACAGGGATGTTAACCAGTTTGGCATAACCGGTATGCTACCCTGCACAGGGGGAAAGGATAGGGTCCAAAGTGAAAAATATGGCACAGGCTGCTAGGCCGACTGCTTCACATGAAATCAATTTCCAGAGTGTCTGGCATGTGGCAGATTTTCCTAACGAGGTTTAACAATGAATTTCCTTGGTTTTTCCTCATACTTGCTCGCATAGAGTGTCTTTAAAAAGGCAGAATACTGAATAGAGATAGTGTGATTAGAAAAATTTATTGTATCACAAACGGTTAACATCAATAACAATTGAACATGACGTTTTCTTGCTAGAAATACGTTCACGAGAAAGACAAAACATAATTAAGTAACATGGACATAAATAAACACATGGAATGACGCGGAGGCAACACGTACAATTGATTTTTAGCACATTTACACACACATACATATAATATGTCACAAAAAGCTAGGTATATTTATGCACATTATATGGTAAAACAGAAAGCACAAATAAAACATCAATATGTACATCTTGTGTATTTACATGGCGCTTCTGCCGATACCAACGGAGACATCAGCCTACCAAAACCAGGCGGGCCGAAAAACAAGCTTTACGCGTCTGTCACAGACGAACACAAAGGGGCAAGACCAGTGGCGAAGGAATTCCTCCTCACCGAGGAAGAAGAGCTCCTCCGACAGAACAGATAGAAGCTCCGTGTACAGTCGCTCTAGAATTCCACTTCAATTCTGCGACCGTTCATGGAGCCAAATACTCAAAGGCACACCTAGCTTTAGTGAACATTAAAAGCCTCTGTGATCTATGTGGTTTTATTTGAGAGTTTCGCTGACTATCCAAATAGCTTTACTTGTAACCTACGCAATAAAAATTACCCCCCAAAAACAAAACAAGTTTACTTTGTATCCTTTAAGCGATCGTCTCGAAGACAAAGAGAGAGAGAGAGAGAAAGCTCTTTCTTGAAAGGCAGAGAATTTAGCTGGCGTATGCATATCGCTGACTTGCTACTCTGCGTGGGAGAGGGGATTGGGGATGGAAAGACAGGAAGAGGAGGCGGAGAAAAAGGAAGTAAAAAATGAATCCTAAAATAGTATAATTAAATAAGTAAGAGCCACGGTGTAAGAATAAGTTAGGTGCTGACACTCGCCGCTCCGCTTGAGGAGAGGGCGCGGGCGGATTGTGTTCGCCGATGACCTTGAGCCACGAGTAGTTTTCGCGGCGCGCGTTGAGATGGCGCTACAGAATGGGGTCCCATCAGGGACTCGCGCGGCGCTCATTCGCGCGCAAAGAAAGACCTTCCTGAAAGCTTTGTTTTCGCGGCATTCTGTGATTTATACAGTAAAACCTCGGTGATACGATCGCGGCTCGTACGAATTTCGGGGTGGTACGAATTTTTCTGTGGTCCCGGCCAAGACCCATTAGCCTGCAATGTATTGGAGTACGGTTGTTGCGAACCGATTTGCACCCCACGACGTTTGATACGAACGTACGCTAGCGCACAGGTACGAACAGGTGAGGCCCACGCTGTCGCGGAAGACGCAGCAGTCACGCGCGGGCGCGGGCATGCGCGCTGCGCGACCATCAGCGGTGCGTCTTTGCCTCCGAGATAGTGCGCGCGAATATTGGAGGCCTTTAGACGCCATCGCGTTTAGGTAACAGATGACGTTGACGTCGCGCTTTTTTTTTAACACGAAAGTGTTCTATGCCGGGGTCCACCAAGACTTCAGTGACGTATTTCCGTCACGGAAATGACGTCGAAAAAATGTACACGATCAGACGGCAAAGAAAAAAAGGTTCCGTCAACAGGCATCCAACCCACGACAGCTCGGTCCGCAACAATAGATGCCGGGCGCGCTATCCACTGCGCTACGGTCACAGACTCTGAAGGCTTTACAAACGCGCTTTTTATATCTACCACTCACCCGGTCGGCGGGGTGGTGTTGCCCTCTGGGAGGGGCAAAGTAGAGTAATTCGTCATTACTGTGGCTTCCGCGATTAGTACCTGCAACGCGTTACACGTTAGTCCCATTCGGCGCGTTTTTAATAGAAGTGCAATTTTGTCAATGCCTAAACACACCGCGAGGCGGAGACCTTAACTCAAGCGTTGTAAAAGCGTCGGCCTCGCTCATAACATCACGCTAATCAAACCAAAAATAGCTCTGCGACGCGCGCCTGCCTCACCTGGCTGTAACACCGCGTTCCCCGCCTACGCGCTCGCCCCGAGAAAAATTGCGGCCGGGCTACCGGGGCGGCACGACGCGCTTTGCGTTTCCCTCTATACTTGCGGACAACTTTTCTTGGCAATGAAAGGAAAGCTACGGGGGCGGAGCGTCTGCACATGTACTGCTACGCGAAGTAGTCCGGTTTGGCGCGCGTCTCGTAACGCCGTGGAAAGTGATGGCTAGCGTTGCATTTCGACGCAAACGCTGCTGAGCGTCTAACTTACGGGCAAAAGGCGCGACTTTTTCACGCACGCAAAAACGCAAAGTGACAACGTATAATGTAAAACAAATACAAATATCTCGCTTGTGTGCGCTCCGTTCCGTCTGAAAAAGCTACAAGTAGAAAATTATGGAGTATTTTATATATCTCACGCAGAAAATACGGACGCAATTGTGGGACTACATTCATTAGCGGTAGGATACGTGCATTGTGGCCCTGTAGCCTTCGCTTCATTGCCAAGAAAAGTTGTCCGCGAGTATAGTGCGGCCGTGGTGTTCAATCAGATTTTAACATGCCGCGGGATGGCGACCAAGTTCTGCGTCCAATATGCGACGCTTTTCTGGCTATCACACCTCGTTCTCTGATTGCGCTTTCACCGTTAACTACTACAGCTACCACAAGGGTTTGTTTAATAATTTAGCATGGACGTTAGTCGTCGGGATGGAGATGTGCCACCAATCATCAAAGTGTGTGCATCCACGTTAAACGGTGCTATAGCTGCCAGACATCAATATACATTGTGGAATCTCTTTTAAATTAATGTACAGTAACATTCAGTTACTTCTGTAAGGGCACGCTTTACTTTCGTGTTATTCCGATTCCTATGACGGATAGATCAACCATGTTTTTTTGTTTTTTTTTTCGACGCGTTGACGCATGCTCCTGGGCTTGAGGCAGCAGCGTCTTTGTACTATGTTAACACGTGCCTGCCACCTCGATGCAAGCAATTTCCCCGCAATCAGACGTTATATGAAACAAGACTGAAACTTGGGCTGCGGGTCCGCCATACAGTCCCATTAAAGATGGACGAAGACCCCCAAGAGACGAAGCGGACGGTCTTGGCGAAGGAGCTTGGCTTCCATCGATCGTGTGCAAAGCGCTTCTCAAGTCACTTTCGCCGCAGTATTTTGGTGTCATGCAGAAAAGCAAGCGTACTAAGATAAGGAAGGGGCTACTAGCGGTCACGGGGCATAACACATCTGGTTCATTAATTACACACGCGCGCATGCACCTCATATACGAGTACAAGTATGATCGTTGTCGTTTAAAAACTTTACTGGCAATCATTCGGAGCTGTTCACGACGTCGCTGCGGCCTTGAGAAACACTGAATCAAAACGTATGCCAACTGTCTTTTGTCGCATACTAATTTTCCATGTTTTCTGGTGATACGAATTTCGGATGATACGAATAGTTTTGATAACCCCGCGAGATTCGTATCACCGAGGTTTCACTGTAAACGCGTTGCGCTGTGCCTGTGAGCCTTGTCAGTGCATTTGTTTTGCTGATTCGTGTATTGTGATTGAGTGTACGTATACCTTGACGCTGTATATGATGCCGAATAAGCTTTAGCGGCCTTTTCGCTGGCTGCGCCTCGAAATGGGCAAAAAATGTTTTGTCCCGAATTGCAAGACTTGTAAGGAGCGTGTGTCGCTTTTCAAGGCTCCGCGTGAACCAGAGCGCTTAGATGAGTGGCGAGGGGTCATCCCGAGAGCAGACAGTTTTGGAGCCTCCTGGCCATGTGCGCGCGAAGCATTTCCCGGAAGATGCGATCTCTGCAACATATCATGCAGAGTACAAGGGAAACGTGCTGTTGCACGCGCGAAAGAAACCTACGCTCTCTTCGGATGCTGTGCCTAACATTTTCCACGGCTGCCCAAAATACCTGACCGTGCTGCAAAGAACCAGGAAACCTCCGCGAAAACGGCGGGCTCTACTGCAGAATTCTCGGAAGCGACGGGGACCAAAAGGTTCAACTGCTTCGGAAGTTCACAAGAATTTATATTTTGTATTTTCTATGTATTTTTCCTTACTCTTCAATCACGTGTGGTACCGATATATGGCACATCCGCAAACTTTGTCTGCATGTAACATCAAATAAGCCCGTTGGCCGACTTGAAGAAGTGATCGATGCTCTTGAGAAATATAAATAAATTTTAGTGAAAGTATTCACCTTTTCACAGGAGCACCCTCGAACCAGTGACCTGCAGGGGTCGAGGGTATGCTCTCAGTGTTGCCATCTTGCTTTGGTCTGCGCCTTTGATGTGTTTGTGTTGCTTCCGCACGTGTTTGTGTGTGATATGCGCCTGTCTCCCGTAAAGTAACTATCATGGCAGAAAATTTAGTGCAATCGCATCGAAAGGCAATCACTGTGTCGCGTACGGGTGCACGAACAAGCAGCGGAAGAGAAATATTTTGGGTGCAATCGTGTGTCCGCCGCACAGTACGCCACACAGTGCGGAACAAAACATCAGCTCTTTACGCAATTTTTGAATTCTCGTGCTTAATAGCTTAGAAATAAAGGTTAAAGGAATACCGAACAAACTTTGGAAAAACTGACGACAACAACTAAATTGTACTCAGAAGACGCCACTGTTCCGATAAACAGAGTCTATTTAACGTATATTTGAACAGTTGTCTGTATTTTTGGTTGACTGCCAGCGCGCGGCGGCTGCACGCGCGCCGTGACGTCTAAATCGCTTGATATTTATCACTTCGTTGTTAATAGCATCAACCATTGAAGCGCCGCCGACGAATATGATCGGATGGCGCTCGTTTTGGGTTGCCATGTTTGTCCTGACGCTTTCCCAGCATCTGGTGAAAGAGCGCGGGACGCGTCCCCTGCTCGCTAATGACAGGGTATTAGGGTATTAACAAAGGGGGGGGCGGGGGGTATGCGCGACACGTTCGCATATTGTCTGCTGAAAGGTGCGTGACTAATGTACTTAAACGTAAGACTTGTAAATCTAGATTAGGAAGAACATGTCGGCGGACGCCGGCTGCACGTGAGAGAGGGGTGACGTCACATTCCCCGAGGTGCATCCTGGGAGCACGTGCTCCTGTCCACCTCTCCTTTCATCCCACTCTCCCCCTTCCACAAAAGCGCTGACGCTTATCCCCAGCCGGGAGCATTGTTCGCTGCCGGTGCTGTTCGCAGTGGCTCTGGGAACCGTGGTGGGAGCTGAGCAGGTTGAGAGATACGGGCGACGGCTGACATTGTTGGCATGCCCGTTTCCAGTGTATGAGATGTCACTTAACGTCACCTCCTGTAGTTCACGGCGCGGCGACCAGAGGCGGCAGTTAGTGAAAAACACATTAAATTCATCTTTTCCTCTAGTTTCTGCCTGAAATGAAGATTGCGTCTATCGATTTCAGCCCCCAATCTTTCCATTTGGCTCAAAACCTTGGCGGCAAAAATTTTTTTCACTATCCCTTTAAAAAGCAGAGCAGGACGTCATATGCATCTACATAGTGTATATCGAGAAAAGTGTGCGTCACGTGTCCACCCTTTTGAATAAGTACAAACACGTTAAGGCTGGCGAAATATAATAACTTGCCGTCCTCTAATAGAGACAGCGAGTTGGCACACAAAAAATACGACACCTGGACTTACCTCACATTGTCAACACTCTCTGTCGACGTCTTCAACATCCCAGGAGACGAAATGAAAATGAATAGAGGGAACATGGAGAAGTAACGCCAATCCAGCGAATCTCAGTGCCGAAGCATCGAGTGGGTAGCCCTGAAAAGGGCAGTTGGGATGTTCACACTCCAGAAGCAACAAAGCTCCTCTTTACGGGTGGCACTTTGCTGTCGTGGCGCAGACCTTGATGAACCCGTCGAAGGACACCCAGCCTAAGCGTTCGCAAACACGAAGTAGACAGGTCACGTAGTCCTTGCTCACGTTGTAGCTGCAAGCCGCCAACGCTTCGCGAAGCAGGTCACCGGAAATGAAGCCCACGTCCTCCGGATCGAAATACTGGAACGCGGAGGCCCAGCACTCCATGGCCTGGCAGGCGAGGGAGACCAGCTCTTCTTCGTCGCTGATTCCGCTGGTGAGCACGAAGTCCAGCACGAATTTCGCCGTCAGACGCGAGACGGGGCGCTGCGTGGGCCAATGTTCCTTGCGCTCCAACAGGGCCCTGTACATCTGGCGTGAATCCATCGAGAAGCACCGTAACTTTGCCTGGCAGCGGGACGGATGACAACTGCTTGAAAGGCAGCGAGTCGAATGAGAGGCCGGTGATGTTGTCGTCTATTTATACAGCCGCTGAAGGGCAGGGGGGGGGGGTACGCACTGGCGTTTCCCACCGGCCTCCTCCTCTTTTCCTCCGGCTTGCACGTGACGTCACAGACAGGTTCTCTGCGCTGGTTCACCAACATGACGGCTACCGTAACATTTTTATCTCATTAGAGTGTCATTTCAATGGAGGACAGCCAGTCGTTCCCTCCCGGCGCGTTGTTTTGTGCTCTCCCCGCTTTCTTCTGTTCGCCAGCTGCGCCAAGGGGGAACACAATATGAGGAACTGTTTCACCCCTTCTCGCTATACCTGGCTACGCCAATTCAGTGAAGGTACACAATATCACAAAGGCGCTTTTCAGAAAAAACTGTGGGAACTTCACGCCTGATAGTTATGCTACACTTAGTGACCTTGTGGCGCAGCTCGAGGGCTTGCATGGAAGGGGAGGGGGCGGTTGAGTGAATGCGTGATTTCCGCACGTCAGTTCTTTTTGCACCGTGAACTTAAACGAAATCGCCCCCATCGCTATTCTTATCGAAATGCCCTTCGTCGCCTCAACATTTTTTTTTTTCACATCATACGTGTGACGTTTTCACGGTAATTATTCAAAAGCCTTCGATGTGCTGGTGCACCTTAACTGGGAAAGGGAGGTGGAAGGAAGGCTGCTAAGGAAGGCAACTGCTGCCTTGACATGACAAGCGCATTTAACCATCCCAGCATCATTCCCTGTTTAAAATTCTTTTCAGTTCTCCTGAAACTCCATTCTCTATGCATATCCACGGCACGCCGTGAAGGTCGAGGAAATAAAAGTGTGTCCCATTCGTATTTTTTTATATGTCTGACTGATGGCATAGTTGAGAGGACCTTATAACCTAAACATCGTGTGACTCATATGATTGTCGAGCCTGGAGTACGTTGCCCTCCTAATCTAAGAAAAGATGTAAACGCTTTCCAAATCTGTGTTCTTCAGTTTTTTTTTCGTAAGGGCTGACTTCTGGCCTTGTTGGTACGACATATCTGAAGCGTTTAGCGCAGAATTATGAAGACGGGACAAGTAGGGAGAACACGTACACAGGCACTAACAAATGATTTATTTGAATCCGGATCACACATATTTATACGCTTGAGAAAAAAAATCACGCATGCGCAGGTACAGTACCGTCGAGGAACACCAGTTCTTTGTTAGCTATAGTGACGGGGTGCTAACACAATCTTCGCCAAGCCTGTGAATAGTTGCCGATTCAATGATTAAACGAGTAGTTTCGTCAAGGTGCCTACGGACAATGAAACATTTATCAAAAAGCGGAATGCAACCACAAGCGCTGCAGTGTGTGGCCAACCAGCCATCGCTGCCTTTCCTGACATTGTCGCAGTGTTCCCTGAGCCTGTCATTATGACAACGCCCCGTTTGTCCTACATAATGCTTACCACATGATAAGGGGATCTGGTAAACAACACCTTCCTTGCAGGGCACGTAACGTGCCCTGTGGTTCTTACTGCAGCCTAGCCTTCCTTGAGCAAAGGCAGCGATGGCTGGTTGGCCACACACTGCAGCGCGTGTGGTTGCGTTCCGCTTTTTGATAAATGTTTCATTGTCCATAGGCACCTTGACGAAACTACTCGTTTAATCATTGAATCGGCAACTATTCACAGGCTTGGCGAAGATTGTGTTAGCACCCCGTCACTATCGCTAACTAACAAAGAACTGGTGTTCCTCGACGGTACTGTACCTGCGCATGCGTGATTTTTTTCTCAAGTGTATAAATATGTGTGATCCGGATTCAAATAAATCATTTGTTGAAAATTAGCGCCTGTGTACGTGTTCTCCCTACTTGTCCCGTCTTCATAATTCTGTGCTAAACGCTTCAGATTTTTTTTCGTCTTTTTTTATATACGCATGGGGAAATCTTTTAAGAGCAAACACTCGTTCTTAAAGGGACCGACAACTGCCCAGAACATGAAATGAGATGACTGCACTGATGGAAAGATTGTCCGTCGCATTGACTCAAACCAACCCTGTTTATCTCGTGAGAGGCGGATTTATATTTTTATTTCTTCATTGAAAGTCGCGAAAAATGACCTTTGGCGCCTCTGGCGGCAAAATCATACACGGTCCGATGAAGCCAGTCAGGTGACCATTGATTGGTGTATGCGTTCGATGACTTTTCTGTTAGTACTGAAATATTGTTCATTTCTTTATATTAAAAGATATTACTCCATAAAAATGGGCATATAGGCCTGCGTTAGTTGTATGCAACAATGTGGCGCTGCCTTCGCTTGGCGTAATGATCCCATGCCGCGAAAAGCCATCCATGACACAGGCGCAGGCAACCTTGGTCGCAGGCGCGCACAACGCTGTACAAATACCGAGAAGGTGTATACAGCCACATCATCTCATTGTAACAGCTTGCTATTTTCAAACATGGCTGGAAAGCTCAAAATAAAGGTGGTTAAGCATAGCTACAGTAACTCCTGCGAAAGCAGAACAACGACAGCTTTCACAAGGGCTAGCGGCATTCGTATCAATTCTCAGCGTTGTTGGAGCAAGCCTTCATGCGTGTTTGGAGCCTTTCAGATCGAAAAACACTGCTTATAAAATAACTACGTGCTTTTAGGATAAACCACTGCAGCTACAAACGCTACGAAGGGTAAGCTTCCTGTCGCGCCGTAAAAAGCTGGGTCGAGAAAAATCAGTTGTCGGTCCCTTTAAAATAAAAGCTGAGCGGAAAAAAGACAGGACAAGTGAAACAAGCTTGTTTCGTCGGAGACGAACAGAGTGGGGAACACGGAATCCAGCTCGTAACAAAAGAACACAGAATGCTCTCTCCGAGTCATCCTTCGCACTACATTTTCGCGTTTCCCTATCCATTATTGGTCTTTTCTTGCTTCTGAACGCTGCTTTCCTAGAACTGCAGCTTTGCTCAAGCGGTTAGATAGTCCGTCCCCTATGCGGGAGGTAATAGAGAGTTTTAGCAAGGTACCGAAACATGCTACGCAAATGCGGTAAGGGACTAGGGTAGCGCTCCTTCTCTCCAGGTTCTTGTGCGTAAAGGTGCGTCCCCCGATGGACAGGTGCGTCGTTAACAATGCGTAGGCAGACAGGCAACAATAAGGCGTGACACCCCACAGTAATTTTTGAATAGGCCCTTGTAGTGTTGGGTGCCTTTACTGGAATCAGGAGCGGCAAAAGCACAACGAGCGAGAGAGGAGGAGCGCTACCGTAGTCCCGTACCGTATTAGTTTTCCACATGCTGCTTTCCTAGACCCGCAGCGGTGCTCAAGTGGTTAGAGCGTCCGCCCACTATTCGAGGGGGGGGGGGGGCGTATTGTGTTGGATTCCCCGGTCCATCCGGCACGCACTTGTGTCTGTAACAAGGAGTACCCCCAACACCGACCCCACCGTGACAGTCGGTATGGGGGGTACTCATTTTGCGAGTAGTGGCCTCTTCTTTCCTCCATACTTCCAAGCCCCTTTCCCCCTCCCCCAATCGACGTTGCGCCGTGCTCCCTTACGTGTTGCAGATATAATCGTCTTTCATTTCCTCACAACCCTACGACATTATCTTGTAGTGTTATGAATTTCTCTGTTATTCTTTATTTCCCGATTGATCCTCTCCACTCGAAATGCTATTCGACAAGGCGTCAACATGCCTTGTACGCAGTACTAGCTTGAAAGAGTATGTGCTTGGACATGTTGTTAAAGGACCCCTGACACCGAATTTGGAACTCTCGAGATGCTTGTGTTGTTTGATAGTCCTGCATGCGGGCGCACTTCTGACCGATTATGAGTGACGAGCGTTGCCTTTGAAGATATTTTAATTTCGTTTTAAAGCAAGTGTTGTTCATCATCTGAATTTTGAACTCCTATCAACATAACCACTAGTATGACGTAGACGTAGGCCCCTTGTGACGTTGCAGAGGTAAAGCAAGTGTTGTCGACGTCACAGACAGAAATATGCGCGGGCATGCATTCTGTGACTGCGTATATTTTGAACTGTTTGTTTCCCAACACAGTTCAAAAACGTGTGGCTGCACGTCACAGCGTGAGCGTCGTGCCGTAAGCAGCAAGCAGCGACGTGAGCTGCAAGGCGGCACGTCAGTTTCTGCCCCGAGGCGCGACCGCCGTTTGTACAACGGCGCTGACGCTAGTTTCTTATCCTCTTTCGGTAGGAGGCGCGCGTTTTGAACCTACACGAAAAATGACCAATTTTGCCGGTACGTACATTGCTAGCGTTGCTAGGACATCACAACTTTATAGACATCATTTGCGGTGTCATTCCGTGATTACAAGACATCGACCTACTTATTACAACATAATGTCACAAACAAGTAATCGGCTGTCAGGGGCCCTTAATTTATGTTAACTTTTGCAACGCAGAAAACACAGACGGCGAAAGAAACGACAGTGTTATCGCTGCGTTCTTGTCATTTAGTGTTTTTTTTTCTGACATAGAAAAGTTGCTGTGGCTTATGCAGTAAAGCAGTGGTTCATTACCCTTTTTTTTTCTGTGTGGTAGTAAGCAGCTTGGCGAAGCTAGAGCGATGAAAACGTGATCTGAAGTAGTTCCGCTCCCTACAGGTGGTGTTCTCCCTGCTCGTTTCCAAGGGGGAGTTGGAGGGTTCAAACCCTCCCCACTGAAAAGTTCCAGTTGCGCGCGTATATGCATACACCACACAAAGCGCACGAAATATATGCATGAAAGCATTGTTGAACACCCCCCCCCCTGTTTGCAAGTGCAGGCTTGGTCACACGTGAGCAAGAACTGCGTGACCTGTCTACTTCACGTTTGCGAACACTTAGGCTGGGTGTCCTTCGACGGTTTCATCAAGTGTAGGAGGCTTGGTCACGTGGCACACAGGCTGTGACGCACTTAGCCAGGAAGCGATCGAAACTCGAAGAGTGATGCAGCAACCGATGCTTTGCCGGTACGTACATTGCGGAGGTAGCGGAGGTCACCCACGTCACTACAGCAGATCTGGTGGGACGTCATCACAACTTTCGTTGCCCCTCCTATAGAGCTACTTCAATCTTGGCGCGCTAGCGATGGGTCTCGATCGGGAGAATGGGCATTTAGGTACACTTTGGAAGTGAATCAAAACATATTCTAAACGTTTGCTGTGTCCGACCCTGCGGGTGGAGTGTCCATGCCAGGCCCGCGTAGCCAGGAGGGAGGGGGGCTAGCCCCCCCCCCCCCCGAAATTCGGAAGTAGGCGTTTAAAATAAATAATGAAAATAGGTGTTTTTCTAAAATATTCAAGATTTTCAGAAAGTGCCCCCCCCCCCCCCCCGAAAAAAATTTCTGGCTACGGGCCTGGTCCTTGCATACAGAGGAAACCCACAACAGGCTTGTTATAGCGTATTATTTGATAGCACCACCCCTTTTAAAAAATACATGTATTACAGAGGAAGATAGTACGTATTATACGGTCATACCCTCGTCCAACCCATAAAGTGGACGAGAGGACGACCGCCGCCGTAGCTCAGTGGTAGAGCATCGGACGCGTTATACGATGGTCGCAGGTTCGGTCCCTGCCGGCGGCAAGTTATCTTTTCGTCCATTTTACTTTCTTCACATTTATATCTAATTACTACAAGTAACACCCCTTATACTTTCCTTGGCATTATTGTCTGTTAGTTTCTAATTAATATTGTAGCAAATGTATCATACCAACATCAGACTGAGTACCCTTTCATGCAGTACAGCATCCCCACTATCTATTCCTTATACAATCGTTGTCCTGCTTCTCGTATGGCACTCAAGCATAAACTCGGAAAATGGCGTATTTAATGAAATAGCCTGTCTACATAAAAATACAGCTACCTATGCTTCCCGTTACGGTGAACTATGGTTTATACCTAATCAAGAACAAATTATGGCATGCAAATGATAAAAAAAATAGATTACCGAGATTGCTGAATTCACATTGAAAATGCTGACTCTCGAACACTTCCATCGTGCTCTCGAACCACAAATAATTCGCAAGTTTCGTCGCCTATAGGGGGCGCATATGGGTGATTCAATATGGGCGCCCACAGAGAGTATCGGAGTCGCTGAGCACATGTGCGGCATGCACCTCAGTGTTTTCTTTGGCTCTGTGCAAGACGATGGCTCTACCTTTTTCGCTGTCGCTAAGCTGATATTATGCGCCACCTAGACGCTTCAGAAACGCGGATACGATGCCTCATTGAAGGCGAAGAGGTCCTGAATGTCAACACATCATTTGTTGTGGCGTGAAGGCCTGCAGCGCATCGTACGTCTGTCGTCGTGCAAGGCCTCTGTCTGCTAGACATCTCATGTCCGCCAGAAGCCACACGAGGTGGAATTCACATATGGCAGGCAGTGGCGTAGCCAGGGGGGGGGGGGGGGTGCCCCCCCCCCCCCCGAATTTTTTTTACCATGGCATACGAGCTAAAAATGACACTCGATCACATTTGGCCTGCCCAAACCCCCCACTTCAGATCAAGGAGGGCCCCCCCCCCCCCCCTCCCGAAAAAGTTTCTGGCTACGCCCCTGATGGCAGGGAAGGTTCTATAAAGGTAGTTTAGCTCGTCTTTCTATTCGCGCTAATTGTGCCAGTCCGCAAGCCGTGCCTTTCGTGCACTGTCGTTCGGCGACACAAAGTAATCTTACTGTTCTTCAGTGCTCTCTACTTGTCTACCGCAGTAGTGTGGCGGTCACGGTGCTCGGCTGCTGACCCGAACGTCACGTGTTCGATCCCGGTCGCGGCGGTTGCGTTGCGATAGAGGTGGGATGCGAGAAGCCCGTGTGCCGTACGATGTTCATTGCACGTTAACGAACACCTGCCCTCCACTACAGAGTGCCTCATGATCATAAACGTGGTTTGGTACGTAAAACCACAAATACCAAGACTCCGAGCGCATATTTCACGAACTGTTGCGTCTTTCTAGAGCATATGGCATTGCCTCAGCTACTCGTTCCCCGCTGCGCTGACCGCAACTGGGCAGCTCGAGCCCATCCAAGTGATGACATAACGGGGTGCAGCCCAAGATGTAGCACATGCGTTTCTGACGAGGCGAGATGCAGCGGCGACCACAAAACTGCGGCCTGACGCAAGTAAAACCTGAACAAATGTCACACAAAGCCACGCCACTGTTAGTGCTACTGCAACACGCTGTCGCAAGCTCTGTTTTGTTTTTTTTAATCAACGCCTCAATTCTTTCAGAAAAATGAACGAAGGCATGCACATAAGTCAGGTATTCTCATTTTCTTGCCTACGTTGCTCCAGAAGAAGTCAGTGCTGACAAAGTGCTGACACTTTCATCGGCGGCGTGACCGACTTGCCGATTTTCAACTTGACACGATCCATCCCTTTTTCTTCGCTGCATCTCTTGGGAAGGAGTGGAGGCTGACTCTTATCGATGCTCTATTAGTACACTGCGGCACGCAGCACGTGCGATTGCTTTGTATCCCTTGAATTTGGCCATTTCGAGCCGCGATGACAACAACTCGAAGAAAAAAAACAAACAAACGCATCCCAGGAGCGCCCGCCTCGCCAGTGACCCCACCGCTTGCGCCTGGCATTACTCCGATACTCTCTGAAAAAACTGCGCCGGTGGCCGCGGGGCGGCGTGACCATCTACGGAACTTGCGATCCCTTTCGTGGATTTGTTTTTGTTGAGCATCTGTGAACATTTTCGTGAGCACTTTTGTTGAAACCCTTTTTTGTTGTTCGCAACCTGTACGAAGTGTATGCTTTAAGAAGTGTGTGATCATTAGACGCCGGATATTTAGGCAGTAAAAAAGCGCGTTTTAGGCGCCAAAAATAGGCAGGCAAAACAACGTTTTGGGCCTCCAATATCTTAAATATAGGCACAATAAATTTTACATAAATGCAAATAATTTCAAAAGAAGACATGCGCGACCTCTATTTACGACAGGAAAACAAAAAGAAATGTTATTGTTTAAACCCTTTCCTTAGCAAAGACGAGCTGAGCTCGTCCACACACTTTGTGCCGCTCAGACTAGCTGGGCTCGTCCGGCATGAAACAAGTATTTGAAGGCGCCACATTGTTTCTACCCTGAGCTATTTTGCTGTGTTCTGTTTGGCTTCACACATAGTGCAGTAAAAAATTTTAAAACGTGCTCAAAGAAAGCATTCATCCTCTGTGCGCTACTTGTGCAAGTGTGCCAGAAAATCTCCGTTCAGAAAAAAGAATGGCCGCGTATCTGCGTGCTTCGCTGCCAATGTCGTGTAAAGACGATAGAAGAGGCGCTGTGTGAGATATGGACGCCATCTGGCAATACGTCGGGAAACATGAGTGCTGTGTTGCGTGCTGGTAGTCCCGGCGCAGCAGCAGGCGAAGACCGGCGGTGACCACGCGACCGGCGGGGACGCCAGCCAGCCCGAAAACGCGGTTTGGCGCGAAGCGCTGAAGCAGAGAAACGTCCACACTCAACGAGTGCTCTCCACACACTCTTTTATTTACACGTCGCCTGGGTAAAACAGGAACGCCAGAGCGGCGCCCACAACCAGCAGCCTGAAGGCCGCCCACAACGCTTCATTTTTTCAATATTTTTTTTTCAACCTTCTTGGCCTTCTCAAAACTAAAGTTTTCAACACCAACCCATGGCATTCGTACAGTGCAATACAGAACCGAAACCGAAACACAACAATGAGCTCGTGCGAAGGGCACGGAGGAAGGCAAATTTCAGCGCAGGTCGCATTTTCAGCTTGTTGAAACAGCGCTCACTAGACGACGACGAAGTAAAAGAAGGCACACGACGGGCAGCGCCTGTCCTGTGCCTTCTTTTACTTCGTCGTCGTCTAGTGAGCGCTGTTTCAACAAAGATGAACGCATACCAACTCGCTCAAGCTTCCATTCTTATGCATTTTCAGCGCAGCTTAAGAAACTAGGGTCCTTAAAATTATGTATGTATGCATTTTCTATTAAAGGAACACGCCACCTAATACTTACCTAGTGATGTTGCACCTCAGATATGCATGATATTTACTTTTTGATCGACAACGTTCACAAGTATGAACAGCCGCACCAGTTCAAGACGGCTGGCCCTTGGGCAAGTGGTTCAACTTTGGCCGAGTGGTTGAATCGAGGGACGTGCCGACAAACAGAAAGACAGACAGACAGAAAGACAGACCAAAATTTCTGCGTTTAAGTTCCCCAAGAAAGACTATCGTCTTTAAAAATCACGCCATATCCAGGAAGTGAATAATGATTGAGGAGCTGGCTTGGAGATAATCGTGCAAACCATGAATGCTCCATACAAATTCATCTACTGTCATATAAAAACGTCACACGTTTTTATAGTAGCGATTGTGTCAGGTTGTTGTCGAACCACAAGCGGTCGCAGACCTTGCAGCTGTGGCCGAACGTGTGGTCGAGGAAATCGAGGAAATGTGGTTTTGCCTGCGTTAATGTCATCACCAAGGCGCTCGAAGAACAAGAGGAAGAAGACTTTTCTTTCGTGCGAGCGTGCGCATGCTACAGTTGGCTATGCTATTTGTGGTTTTGCCTGCGTTAATATCATCATCAAGGCACTCGAAGAAGTGGAAGACTTCTGGATGGATGGATGCTATGAGCGTCCCCTTTAAAACGGGGCGGTGACATGTCTGCCACCAGGCTCGAAGAAGAAAAAAAAAAAAAAAAAAAAAAACTTCCTTGTTTCATGTTGGCCTAATACCTTATCTACATTGATTAAATCTATGTTATTATACCAAAAAATATAAATTCACGGTCCATCTCTCTGCCTCTTAAGGCAGAATGACCTTATTTTTCCCCATTATTTATTTTTGTTCTTTATCTCTACTTTTCTGCCACCAATACTCTAACCGTCTCTTACTTATTTCTATCGCGGACGTGTTCAGCTTTCCATTGTTGTCCCTAAAACCCAAGGCTTCATGTAGACTCGTGCCCACACGTATACCTGGGTGAATATCGCCACATTCAATCAGTACATGTTCCATCGTTTCCTTAGTTCCCCCGCAGCATGTACATTGTTCTTCTTCGTTACTAAATCTCGCTTTATAACTATGCGTTCTAAGGCAGCCCGACCTTGCTTCAAACAGTAAAGCGCTTCCCCTTGAATTATCATAACACCTTTCCCTCCTTATTTCGTTTTTTCCTATTCGGTAGTTACTCAGAGCCGGCTTCTTTTCCATCGCTGTCATCCAATAAGTCCTCTCCGCCTCTCTGACCTTCCGCTTAATGCTCCTTGTTGCCATATCGCCCGCACTGCCAGCCGTATATTTACTGGTGAGCCTCCTAGTTCTTTTCTCCACTGCGTGTCAACGCTTTTTCTATACAAATACCTGAAAACCTTCTCTGCCCATCTACTCTCCTTCATTTTCCTCAGCCTCTCTTCGAATCTCATTTTGCTCTGCGCTTCCCTCACTTCAAAGCCTGTCCATCCCATATCACCCTTTACCGCCTCATTTGTCGTCTTCCCGTGAGCGCCCAACGCGAGGCGGCCCACCGTCCTTTGATTTACATCCATTCCTGATTGCACCTCTGACTTCATGCACACCACTGAGTTCCCAAATGTAAGCCCCGGAACCATCACACCCTTCCACAGCCCTCGAAGCACCTCGTACCTATTGTATCCCCATAAAGCTCTGTGCTTCATAATTGCAGCATTCCTCTTTCCCTTTGCTACCGATGCTTTCTCTTGTACCTCCATATATCTATCCCCCTCATTTACCCATACTCCGAGGTACTTGTACTCGCTTACCCTCGGTATTTTTTGGCCCTGTATTAATACCGTATGGTCTCCGTGATCATTGAATACCATCAATCCACATTTTGTTGCACTAAATCCTAGTCCTAGAGCCTCACACTCCCTTCCGCATATATCTGCCAGTCGCTGTATATCATCTTGACTGTCCGCAAATAAGACAATATCATCAGCATAAAATATACCTGGAAGCTTCTGCTCAACCATCGCTCCGACCTGTTTGTGTGACAAATTAAATCCAATGTTGCTACCTTCTAGCGCTTTTTCCATCCTCGCCATGTACAGCATGAATAACAGCGGGGACAAAGGGCATCCCTGTCTCAGCCCCTTGCTAATTTCAACGCTGTCCTTGCTACTTATTCCTTCCCATTCTATACAAACTGTATTTCCTCGGTATATTTCCCTCAAAAGCTGTACACAGTCGTCACCTATGCCCACTTCCTTCAATATATCCCACAAAATTTCCTGATTAACGTTGTCATACGCCCCGGTGATATCTAGATAAGCTACGTATAAGGGCCTGTTTTCTATTTTAGATATTTCTATACACTGGGTAAGAACAAACAGATTATCGTCTAACCGCCTGTCGATTCGAAATCCATTCTGAAGTTCTCCCAAAATATCATTTTGTTCTACCCACGCTTCTATTTTAATTTTACTGCCTGCATCGCCAACCTGTATAGCACCGATGTAATTGTTAGCGGTCTATACGAGCGAATGTTATCCTTTTCTCCCTTGCCTTTATAGATTAAGTTCATTCTACTTTTTCTCCAACTGTCTGGTATTTCCCTCTCCTGTAAGCACTTTTCTACGGCTTTCAGCAGTGCTTCTTTAGTGTTATGTCCGAGTTCGTTAATGAGGCTGACGGGAACCCCATCTAAGCCCGGAGTAGTGCGCTTAGGAATTTTTCCTTCGGCCTTCTTCCAATTGAAATTCTCTAGTACTACATCTTCGTCAGTTGCACTCCTTTGCGTACTATTACCTACCGGGGGAATCCCCTGGGTGACCTTTTTAAACGAATCGGCTGTTATCTTTCGGATGTAACCTAGCGCTTCGTATCCTTCCAATTTATTTCCTCCTTCATCTACCATATGTTGTTGCATTGTGACAGACTTCCTACCCAGCGCTTTTAGGTGGCTCCAAAAAATCCTAGGCGCGGCCTTCTTCTTTTCGCGAATCTCTGTCATCCAGCGTTCACTTTCACCTTTAATTTTTGTCTCGACTAATTTCTGCACAATGGATTTTTGCTCTAAATATATTTCCCATATTTGGTTGACTTCGTCCTGTGGCCGCTTCTCCTTTTTTGCCTGTCTGTGCTCCCGTGATGCCTGACGTCGCATCCCGATCGCTTCCCGGATTTCTTTGTTCCACCAACTTTTTGGCTTTTTCTTTCCTTTCCAACAAATAGTTTTCTTCTCTATTTCCATTTCTTTCGTGATTACATGTAGCAGCTCACTATACTTCCAGTCTTTGCCTGGTAGTTCGTCTACTTTTCCTCGACTCTTGCGGCTATATTTGCTATTTGTTTGTCATTTAGATACGAGCTGCCAAACTTTGATTCTATGTTCTTATTTTCAGTTTTATATCCCATTTGTAATATTATGCGTTTATGATCACTACCCAAGCTGTTAATGCCTTCTTCGTCTATTCTCATCTCTCTAAGTTTGTCATATATTCCTTCTGTCATGAGACAGTAATCAATGCTCGATTGCCTGTTTCTGACTTCCCACGTGATCTGCCCCTCACACTTAGGCCCCACGTTAACTATCTCAAGACTATGTTGCTCGCAGAGATCTAGCAATAACTTGCCATTGGTGTCTGAATATCCGTCAAGGTCATGAATGTGAGCGTTCATGTCCCCTAGAAGGATTATCTCGGCATCATGACCAAATTCTTTAATATCGGTGCTTATGCATTTCACTATCTCCAGATTCTTTTCTCTGCAGTTATTGCCTGTCCACAAGTAAGCTACACCTAGCCACGTTTTCTTTCCGCCTACTGTGCCCGAAACCCACATGTGCTCTGAACACGTTTGTTTCACTCTCTCCCATTTTGTTCTGCTATGAATTAGCATTCCAACCCCCCCACCTCTCCTTTCTGATGTGATCCTGTTACATCCTTCCCAAACATAATTTTCAATATGTGGTGGCTCTTCCAAGTCTCTAAGGTGTGTTTCTGTAACCGCATAAACACCTATCTGTTCCTTGTTTAACTGTCCCTCAATCTCTAACCATTTTGCCTTTTTTCTGCCACCCTGCATGTTAATGTAACTAATTGCAACACGCGCCTTCTCCCTTCTTTTACCTTTTGTCTGTTTTTTTCGCTATACTACCTGTCGAAGAGTCCCCCTGGTTGTTTTCCTCATTACAAGCTACCATGGGCACCGAAGGGCCCGCGTGCCCCCCAAAAAAGCTACTGCGCGTCCTGCAAGACGCCAACCCACCTCATGGCCAAGCCTCCTATCGAAGTGTATTCCGTCTCTTCGAAAACCACCCCACCTGTGCACCTCTCTGTTTATTTCCACTACCTCAATGCCTTTCTCTCTACTCATCTGCCATATCTCTTTGTTTGCGTCGACAACCGCTCTTTGCAGGTTGCCGTCACGCACCGGTACCTCCGGTATTGTGCATACCACTATCTGCACCTGAGGGGAAATGGCGCGCATGTCATCGACCCCTTTCGCCAATGTGGTCCCTAGTTCGGCTGATTCGTTACTCAAGACGTCGTTTAGACCTCCCGCGATTATCACGAGGTTACGTCCATTAGACTTAGCTGCGAGTTTTGCGTTAGCTTGTCTCATCACTGATCCCAGCCTATGGCCCGGGAACTTTCCTATTAAAACTCGTTTGTCGCCTCTCACCCTTTCCTTGACTGCTTCTGCTCATGTAGCTAAATTCGAGTCCCCGGCGATTATCACGTGATCCGACTTTTCTGGTGGACTCTCCCGCACCTGGCCACTGCACCTGTTACTAGCGCGTGCTACTGCTGTTTTGTCCCCTCCCGTTCCCAAGACTACTTCGCGGAAGGTGGGTCCTGTGTCTCTTGCACCTGTCTTTTCCAAACCTGTTTCCCCCTTCGCGCCTACCACTGTGGGGGTCGATGCCCCATTTTTCCCGCTGTCGCCTGCTTCCCTGTTCCCCGTGGCTACATTTGCTGGCATGGCTACCTTTGCTGGCATGGCTACCTTTGCCAATCCCTCCTCGGCTGACTTAAGCCTTTCCGCCATAGCCATCGTTTTTTCCCGCTCTGTCGCTACCGCTTTCTCCAGCTCGGAGATTCTCACCTTGAGCTCATTCTGGGCGGCCATCATTATTTCCATCTTCGCCTCTAACTCGCATTGCTTACAATTGGCGTCAGCTCTCTCTGTCGTCTCATCCTCACAAACCTCTATTTTCCGCCCCATTCCGCATCCTGAACACTTTACGGTCTTTTTGACCATGGCTATAGAGCATTCACGCGGCAGATTAGATACACTTAAAGCCAAATGATATCACAAAACTCCGCAAGTATGTTACACTTCAAAGCACCTGTGCACCTTTCAGCCACGTGGTGGCCAAAAAAACAAATATTAAAAAAAAAAAACACCCGAAGCGACTGTCACACCACTTTGTACCAACAGCACAAAGTTGTAAGCTCCATTAAGCTGCAATCTAGTGGCTTAACTAAAGAAACAAGCTCGAATCATGCAAAAAAAAAAAAAAGCACTTATCTGACGCTGTCATTCCGGAGCCCACGAAAAACACGTCCGTCCTCTAGCAGCAACCACCAGCAACTTCTCTTTCCCGCGAGCTGCGCCTGTAGCGGTCGCCTATGGAACTAAGGTTACGCTTACGACTCGGGACATTGCCCCAGCTTAAAGGACCCCTGACAGCAAAATTTTTGTTGGTGACTTTTTTACTGTAATTTGTAGCTTTGGGTCGGGTAATCCCTAAGTTAAATTGTAAATGCTCTAGCGTATCGTATAACTAATTCTAGCGTAGTTAATTGTGACCATTTTAGCGTCACTTCAAAACGCCCGCCTAAAAACCACAAGAAACTATAGCGACCCATGCGGGGGAGCGTCAAAGACCACGTGCACTCAAGCTGTGGTGACGTTGAAAGCGCGGTTTTCAAATCGGGGCCCCGCGCGCGGTAGAGATTGAAAGTATGTGGGTGCCTCGCTATGGGTTAAACCGTCTGCCGTCACGCGGGGCCTCTATCTACGTCATACCAGGATGTCGCAAGGTGCAGCCAACTCAAGTGAGCACTCATGCTTACTTTAAAACCAAATTAAGATATCTTAAAGGCAACGTTCGTCGCTAATAATCGGTCAGATGTGCCCCCGTATACAGGAAAGTCAAACAACACAAACTTCTCGAGATTTCAATTTTGGTGTCAGGGGTCCTTTAGGAACCTGGCGAGCCAGCTCCTAAAAAATGGCTCAAAGCTTGCACTAAGGCGCGAAAAGCTCGATAGACAGCGAAGCTGATCGGTCTGATGCTTCTTTATTGCTATATCTACGCAGAACTTGGCTGCTGCGAAGTTGAACTTGGCTTGAACTTTGCTGTAGCGAGGTTGAACTTGGCTGTAACGCGGTTGAACAATGTACGCAACACAGGCGTATTGATCGAGGATCGTCTGAATGCCCGCGTTACAATTCAATTTGGAGGAAATCCAGGGCTTGAAAAGATTCACCTTTTTCTGACTATAGCAGTTGGGCGGTACAGCACTGCGGGTCTATAGTGTACACTCTAAGCCGCAAAGGTGCGAAATGGGAGTAAGTGCTGCATTTCGTCCCCGCAACAGGTAGTTACTCCCCGGAGGGATTAACTGCAAGACGAGGGTGCCGTGTGCAAAGCGAGGGAGGAACTGTTACACCACAGGGAGCAACGTTTACTCCCATGGAACTTTCCGGAGCAGTGGCGGCCTCGAACGAATGGTCAGCGTGCGCGTATTCAAAGAGTTCGCTAAAGGAATCGACTGTTAACAGTTTATTTAAGTGTAAACGGTCTTTTCAACTACGGTAACTGCGGCAGAAGTAAAGTAATATCGTTCATATGGGATAATAATAAACAAATGTGAAAAAGCTCCCACACAAAAAAAAAAAAATGTGCCCGCGCCCAAGCTGTATCAATGCGCGGCGTGGTGTTCTCGTCGTATGCGCGGCAAGCTAGGACTCTGCGATTTTGCGGTGTGTTGTGGATGTGTTCTCGTTTCGTGGTTGCGATTTCTGTGACTTGTGGTGCACTGAATCATCTTCGCGCTGTGGTAAACGTGATCCGCTACTGGAATGAAGTGCTACACTATCGAAATGCTACGCGCCGACTGGGGCATCGCCTGAGAGGTGAGTGTAAACAAGGCTGCCATCACTCCGCGTGATTACCTGTGTGCAGTTGATATGTATACGGTCACCGCTTGTTTAACATTCACGTTCTGCGCGAACAAAACACGCATGATTGATGAGCTCGCGCTATACAGCATCGCGAGTTCTGCCCCGCCTGCTATAGAATTACAAGCATGATGGTTGGGCCATCGTAACCTCGGTGAAGGCTCAACATTAGCTGTAGCAAGTACAGCTGTTCAAAAATAGTTGTGTTTTCAGTGCTGCCCAAATAAACGTTGTTTATCAGAACTTTTCGCGACTTTTTAAAAGAAGATTCACGTAAACTCCGCGCAATATCTTCTATTGCAAGGTAAACAAGTCATTTGGGAAGATTGGCTGTTAAAAGTATGTCTAGCTAAAGGCTTAGCACCGCTAACACAGGCAGTCGGCGACGGCATCAGCGATTTCGCTCGTTTGTAGCGATGCTAGGAATCATTTCATTTTTGTATCTCTCAAATAAAGGGCAAGCTTTATTGTTAAATAAGTGGGCCCACTAACGTGTCGCTGTGAAAGCGTGAAACGTTAAACTCGTGGACGGGTTTTTTGAACTTCCTAACGCATTCTAATCTGTTCCATTGCACTATGACAGGTTCTGTAAAAGAGCAGTTTTCGTCTGATTTTTACGCTTGCAGCATTTCTAACAGACGCCTTGTGACGTAACTGCAAGTGCACGAACAGTTCTGCAGGGAATATTAATGCTTCTGCATTTACTCTTTCAGGAAATCGATGAATGAGTGCGTTGCGCCTCCTGAGAAACGTCTTCAACATCGTGCAGCTACGAACACGCTCTACGCAGGTGTCGATGGTGCTGTTGCACTTCCTGACGTCGGCTGGACAGCATCCATTTGGATAAAACATTGCACTTTTCATTGTCTCGCCTATAATGCAGGGAAGCCATCCTATCTCCTGTATTCAACAAAGTTGTTCAATTTATGTGTACGCACGATGCTGCAGAATTGACTCGAGTCGTTGAATAAACTTGTTTGTATCTTTAGACGTTTTCGTTTTTTGTCATTAAACATATTTTCGCTGAACAATATAACCAACCGTGTTATCTACAGTGAGAAGCGAGCAAGCTTGGCACAGCGACGGGAGCATATATGAGAACGTTTATATATACATGCATTCATCAAGCGCCCAAATTCGCTCGATACACGCGCGCAGAAAAACCAATCCAGCGCATTTTACATTTTCATGAACGTCATCACCGAATGGTTGCTTACGAAACACTGAAGGCTGAAGAATATTATAAGGAATCTTGCTACTTTGACTGACATGGCAGAACGTGCAGCTTCCAGACGGTACCTGTACATATATAGCGCCGGTAATATTCACTCCGCTAAGTACTGGCGTGTGGTATAGTGGTTAGCGTACGCGACTGCTGATTCAATGGTCACGAGTTCGAATCCTGTGTGTTTGTTGTGAGTTTTCTGTAGTTTACTTCTGAATTTATTTCTGTGTATTAATTGTATATGTCGTTAAATGCATGTATCAACCTTCAAAGTCTCGGTAATTCAACCAGAAACTCTAATAAATTGATTTTTTTTTATCGAGGAGCAACTGTTACTCCCATCAGGGGTAACAGTTCGTCCCTCCGCAGCTACCATGCAAAAAGAGGAATCAATCAGTTACACCCTAAAAGGGGTAGCTTTTACACCCCGACATTTCGTCCCTCAAAACAACTGAGGACAACAGTTCGTCCCCTGACAGTTACTCCCCAAAGGACGAATCGTTCATCCTTTAGGGAGTAATGGTTGTGGCAGTGCAGTTACCCCCCAAACGGACGAACCACAAACCCCTTTTCGTCCTTTGCGGCTTAGAGTGTAGTGCCATTAAGCTTCGGGCTACTCATGGCTGCGTATGGTTAGGCGCGAGCTGTACACATCTTCATTTTGAGTGGACTATAGTGCTGAGTAGTGGGATTTACCCCATTTCTGTGGCACATATCCGTATCTGACGATGATAGTCTTTTGGTTCGTTGGACAAGGAACGATTTGCTAAACAGTTTCGCTGTTAAAAACACCCTCTTTTGCTTAAGTATCGAGAAGTGAAGATTTTCAGTTCTCCTGCGAGTGTGGCAGCGGCTACACATAGCAGCATAGTTTCTCTGAATATCTGAATGACAGAGAGCTCAGCTATAGTTGCTATAGGTATTCACGTTAAAGTGACAGGGCGTGCAAATACGGACACGAGACAAGAAATCAAGACACCACAAACGCGTTTCTAGTGCCTTGTCTTCTCTCTCTTGTGTGCGAGTGTGCACGCCCTGTCTCTTTAACATGAATTTCTCTAAATCATCGCATTCGGATCATAGGCGTGCGCAGGATTCCCCATCAGGGGGGCGAAGGTTCATTGCAGCGCCCCCCCCCCCTACGAAGTCAGGTCTCGAGAGGTCAATGTATGGGGCACATTTAGCGCACCCCCCCCCTCTTAGGTTACTAGAAAGGTCAATGTATGGAGCAGATTTTGCGCCCCCCCTCTCTTAGGTGACTAGAGAGTTCAATGTATGGGGCAGATTTTGCGCCCCCCCCCCTTTTAGATGACTAGAGAGGTCAATGTATGGGGCACATTTAGCGCACCCCCCCTCTTAGGTTACTAGAAAGGTCAATGTATGGAGCAGATTTTGCGCCCCCCCCTCTCTTAGGTGACTAGAGAGTTCAATGTATGGGGCAGATTTTGCGCCCCCCCCCCCCTTTTAGATGACTAGAGAGGTCAATGTATTGGGCAATTTAGCGCACCCCCCCTCTTAGGTTACTAGAAAGGTCATTGTATGAGCAGATCTTGCGCCCCCCCCCCCTCTTAGGTGACTGGAGAGTTCAATGTACGGGGCAGATTTTGCGCCCCCCCCCCTTTTAGGTGACTAGAGAGGTCAATGTGTGGGGCACATTTAGCGCACCCCCCCCCCCTCTTAGATTACTAGAAAGGTCAATGTAGGAGCAGATTTTGCGCCCCACTCTCTTAGGTGACTGGAGTGTTCAATGTATGGGGCAGATTTTGCGCCCCCCCCTTTTAGGTGACTAGAGAGGTCAATGTGTGGGTACATTTAGCGCACCCCCCCCCCCCTTAGGTGACTAGAGAGGTCAATTTATGGGGCACATTTAGCGCACCCCCCTCTCTTAGGTTACTAGAAAGGTCAATGTATGGAGCAGATTTTGCCCCCCCCCCTCTTAGGTGACTAGAGAGTTCAATGTATGGGGCAGATTTTGCGCCCTCCCCCCTTTTAAGGTGACTGGAGAGATCAATGTATGGGGCAGATTTCGCCCCCCTCTTAGGTGACTGGGAGATCAATGTATGGAGCAGATTTTGCGCCCCCCCCCCTCTTATGTGACTAGAGAGATCAATGTATGGGGCAGATTTTGCGCCCCCCCCCCTCTTAGGTGACTGGAGAGATCAATGTATGGGGCAGATTTTGCTCCCCCCCCCCTTTTAGGTGACTAGAGAGGTCAATGTATGGGGCACATTTAGCGCACCCCCCCCCTCTTAGGTGACTAGAGAGGTCAATAGTATGGGGCACATTTAGCGCACCCCCCCCCCTCTTAGGTGACTGGAGAGGTCAATGTATGGGGCAGATTTTGTGCCCCCCCCCCTTTAGGTGACTAGATAGGTCAATGTATGGGGCACACTTAGCGCACCTCCCCCCCTTCTTAGGTGACTAGAGAGGTCAATGTATGGGGCAGATTTTGCGCCCTCCCCCTCTTAGGTGACTCGAGAGATCAATGTATGGAGCAAATTTTGCGCCCCCCCCCCCTTTTAGGTGACTAGAGAGGTCAATGTATGGGGCACATTTAGCGCACCCCCCCCCTCTTAGGTGACTAGAGAGGTCAATATATGGGGCACATTTAGCGCACCCCCCCCCTCTTAGGTGACTGGAGAGGTCAATGTATGGGGCAGATTCTGTGCCCCCCCCCCTTTTAGGTGACTAGATAGGTCAATGTATGGGGCACACTTAGCGCACCTCCCCCCCTTCTTAGGTGACTAGAGAGGTCAATGTATGGGGCAGATTTTGCGCCCTCCCCCTCTTAGGTGACTGGAGAGATCAATGTATGGAGCAAAATTTTGCTCCCGGCCCCACCCTTTTAGGTGACTAGAGAGGTCAATGTATGGGGCACATTTAGCGCACCCCCCCCCCCCCTCTTAGGTGACTAGAGAGGTCAATATATGGGGCACATTTAGCGCACCCCCCCCCCTCTTAGGTGACTGGAGAGGTCAATGTATGGGGCAGATTCTGTGCCCCCCCCCCTTTTAGGTGACTAGATAGGTCAATGTATGGGGCACACTTAGCGCACCTCCCCCCCCTTCTTAGGTGACTAGAGAGGTCAATGTATGGGGCAGATTTTGCGCCCTCCCCCTCTTAGGTGACTGGAGAGATCAATGTATGGAGCAAATTTTGCTCCCCCCCCCTTTTAGGTGACTAGAGAGGTCAATGTATGGGGCACATTTAGCGCACCCCCCCCCTCTTAGGTGACTAGAGAGGTCAATATATGGGGCACATTTAGCGCACCCCCCCCCCCCTCTTAGGTGACTGGAGAGGTCAATGTATGGGCAGATTCTGTGCCCCCCCCCTTTTAGGTGACTAGATAGGTCAATGTATGGGGCACACTTAGCGCACCTCCCCCCCTTCTTAGGTGACTAGAGAGGTCAATGTATGGGGCAGATTTTGCGCCCTCCCCCTCTTAGGTGACTGGAGAGATCAATGTATGGAGCAAATTTTGCGCCCCCCCCCCTTTTAGGTGACTAGAGAGGTCAATGTATGGGGCACATTTAGCGACCCCCCCCCCCTCTTAGGTTACTAGAAAGGTCAATCTATGGAACAGATTTTGCCCCCCCTCCCTCTTAGGGGACTGGAGAGATCAATGTATGGGGCAGATTTTGCGCCCCCCCCCCTTTAGGTGACCATGAGAGGTCAATGTATGGGGCACATTTAGCGCACCCCCCCCCCCTCTTAGGTGACTTTACTTTAAAATGGAGTTGGGCGAAAATAAATGAAATCTAAATTTAAAAAAAAAAAACTATGCCCTGCCTGCACCACCTAAGTATCGCAGGCCAAAATCGATAAATTAGATAAAAGAACAAAATGTACTAAGATTCTATTAAAAGAAAAATAGAAAATAAAAAAGTAACAGTTTGATCCACCACCTAGCGAAGCCACCTCCAAGGGCATAATTCTCTAGATTACATACTACGGTTTCTCTTCATCTTGACTTACAACTGTTTTGATACAATGGATCTCCGATGAGCTCGTCTTGACTAACAAGTCTTCTATTCTTTTCTTTTCCTGTTGTCTCTCTTGTGTAGGCCTTTTATCCTCTCTTTGTGGGTCACTCTGCTGGAGAGATGGGTCCGTGTTGAGCTTGTCCCCCAGGTATGTCCTTTTGAGGCCTACTGAAACTCGTCAAACTGATAAGTGACTGAACAGGATTTATTTGAATACAGGTTAGTTGTTATGGTTTTTTTCTTTTTTTATGACATTTATTACTACCCCGGATCCTCCCTAACTCCACCTGCTCTTACAAAGGTATTGAGAGATGATATTAATATCATAACGATTATAAAGATGTACTGTATCGCTTCAAATCACTTCAATGCAAGTACTG
>NC_051183.1:122893408-122916376 GCF_013339695.2 Rhipicephalus sanguineus | reverse complement strand
AAAAAATGCCGCTTTTACACCGCTGTTATGCAAAATAAACACAGGATTCGCTCATTATTAAAGAAAATGAAGATCTATTGATGTAACTTACATTTGTTTATTGTTTTCTTGATACTTTCGATAATGCGGCATTCGGTTAATTCGGACAACTTGTTAGGTCCCGTAAAATCACAATTAACGCGCTTTTACTGTAGATTGAAAGAGAATGTGCTTGGACATGTTGTTTATTTACGGCAACTTTTGCAACGCAGAAAAGAACACAGCACGGAAAGAAACGACGGGGACACAGTGTTGTCGCTGCGCTCTCGTCATCCCGTGTTTTTTTTTTTTTCTGATATGGAAAAGTTGCTGTGGCTTATGCTGGAAAGCGGTGGTTCATTACCCTTTTTTTGTGTGTGGTAGTAAGCAGCTTAGCGAAGCTGGAGCGATGAAAACGTGATCTGGAGTAGTTCCGCTCCCTACTCGCTTCCAAGGGGGAGTTGGAGGGTTCAAACCCCCGCCAAGGAAAATTTCCAGTTGTGCACGTGTATACATACACCACACAAAGAAACGCACGCACGAACATATATGCATGAAAGATTGTTGAACACCCCCACACCCCTCCCACCGCGAAAAATATCTGGCTATGCGCCTGCCATTCCTCATCAGTTTGTCCAGAGAAAACGAGAGAAGTAGGCACGCACTGATCACGTGCTCCCGCATGGTGTGCAGAAAGAACGCAATGGTGTCCCTTGTCTCCTTGAACCACGTGAGCGTCCGACGAGAACGAGACAGAGAGAGGTGGGGAACTAAGTTTGTGAATGTGTGGCAAGATCACCATTGTATACACCTTTTCAAGGAAGGCACCTTTGGTTCAGTCATAATCCCCTCAAAGCTGTGATAAATATGCGTCCCCCCACCCCATGCACTACTGAGGCAGCGCCGTCATTGTGCGTCAGCCTTTGTACTCCCGTGCCAAACTCCAGAAAGGAAAGGCTTCCCCTCTCCGTCGAAAACGTCTTTAAAATGACGACGACATTACTGGCCTGTCATTCGACTCGCTGCCTTTCAAGCGATTGTCATCCATCCCGCTGCCAGACAAAGTTACAGTGCTTCTCGATGGATTCACGCCAGATGTACAGGGCCCTATTGGACCGCAAGGAACATTGCCCCACGCAGCGCCCCGTCTCCCGTCTGACGGCGAAATTCGTGCTGGACTTCGTGCTTACCAGCGGAATCAGCGACGAAGACCAGCTGGTCTCCCTCGCCTGCCAGGCCATGGAGTGCTGGGCCGCCGCGTTCCAGTATATTGATCCGGAGGACGTGGGCTTCATTTCCAGTGACCTCCTTCGCGAAGCACTGGCAGCTAGTAGCTACAATGTGAGCAAGGACTACGTGACCTGCGTACTTCGTGTTTGCGAACGCTTAGGCTAGATGTCATTCGACGGGTTCATCAAAGTCTGCGCCGCGACAGGAAAGTGCCACCCGTAAAGAGTGTCCTTGCTACTTCTGGAGTGTGAAGAAAACAACAGCCCTTTTCAGGGCGACCCACTCGTAGCTTCGGTAGGGTAGCCACCCTAGCTTCGGCACTGAGAGTCGCTGGAATGGCGATACTTATTTTCTCCGTAGTCCCTCTTTTCATTTCCGTTTTAGATGCGAAGTATCTTATGGCGGAGTTCAATCCGGTGGTGGTGGTGGTGTGCGGCGTGACCACCATTACTGCGCATGCGCATACCCTCTCCACTCACCCGCTCCACTTCCCTTCTTCCCTCCCCTTTCCACTTTCCCTCTCCCTCTCTCCACTTTCTCTCCCCCTCTCCACTTCCCCTCCCCCTTTCCACTCTTCCTCTGAAACGCGGGCTAGACATGCCGAAATTCTCTGCTGCGCAACGCCGCGATGAACACCAGCGCATGCGCGTCCCCTCCCCCTCTTTCTCCTCTCCTACGCTGCCCCCCTCTCGCACACCTGCCGACTGCTTTCCCCGCTCGCCCTGTGAGAATTAACGGCCAGGCTAGAGGGAAGACAAGACGCGCGTAAAGTTCCTCTTCGCGTTCCACGACGCGAGGTCGCTAGCATGCCGACAAAACGCCAACGGAACGCGATCGTGCAAGTGGTCCGGCTTCGCATCGCCTCATGGTCTCCTTTAGCGGGAAATGGTGTAATTTTTTACATTGCACAGCACATAAGGGCGCGAAAAAAAATTAAACGAAAGAGGAAGCGAGGGGACACAGATACAGCGTTTCTTTGTGTCCCCTCGCTCCGTGCTTCGTTTCATTTTTTCGCGCTGTTATGTCTTGTGCAATGGAGCACCAACTCGCTCAAACCATCACGCTGGTTAGCCCCGTCTCCATTCATCGGCATTAAAACGCAGACTTCCAACTGTTTATTGCAGCAACACACAAATATCTGTGTATTGCTGTGATCACAATGGTTGTTGGAAGCCTGAGCTCGTCATTGTCGCTCATTTGTCTGCCGTGTACGTTTTGCGCTGAACCTTGTAAGCTGCAAACACATTCTATTGTGAACAAGCCCCTTGGGTAATCCATACATTCTGCCGTTACGAAATGCGAAGAAATTTAAGCTACCTAATGATCATATACGACGCTGAGTTGTTCACCCAGAAGGTGTGCAACATAAATGATCGCCTTGCAGAAAATTTCAGAAACAGGTCCCTTGATGCCATTAAGTCCCATCGGCGACACCGTGCATACCAAGCGTTGGTTCAGGAGACCAACATGCAGAACCTTACCAAGCGTATTACGACCACCCATGAACATCATCAGAAGGACTATCGCGAGTAAGCTGCAGCCATGGTCATGTGAAGCTGCTATTGAACTGTACGTGTTGCAAATGAGCAGCAAGCACAATTAAATGTTTTTGTTAATTACATTCACGCCTATGACTTGTCAAACGACGTACGCGGGGATACCCAAAAATAAACTGCATATGTACAGTTCACACGGCTTCACCCAGCGCAGCGCTACAGCACTGCGCTCCTTTTTTAGAACAGCCACGCACTGTTCAGTTAAGTAGGCCATAGGCGGAGAGTTCTCATTTTCCCGGAGGGGGCGGGGGACCAACTTGCTTCTCCACATTTCTCTCTCACTCTCCTCATATATATATATATATATATATATATATATATAATATATATATATATATATATATATATAGAGAGAGAGAGAGAGAGAGAGAGAGAGTGGAGGGAGTCACTACGTCCAAATTAAATAATTTAATATAAATTTAGTCTGCCAGCAGTGCGATATCTTTACGAAGTTCTGTAGTGGGAGACTCCAGATTTATTTTTCAATTTACACAAAGACGTCGATCCACCTCGTAATGCTTGGCTCAAAGCGAAAAAGGCCGCATATGCTACTACTCGCCGACTGAATTGCATAAAATCGATTCCCACAATGCGTGGGATCTGCCGAAATTTTTTAGTGACATGCTTTACTTTGTTAAAACATGCACCAGACAGGAGGGAGTAGGCTAATGGTGGCACAGGAAGCTTTAATTATGCCGGTGAAATCAATTTAAGATAGCAAAAAATAATTCTCAGAAGGTAGAAAATGCTATTTGCTACCAGTACACCTTGTGCGAAGCTGAGGTTACGAATTTTTCCGCCAAAGGTTGTTTTCTGAACGAGTATTTGAGTTGCTCTTCGGTCGCCGAACTGATAGTAAAACCCTTTTCTGATAAATAAAAAATGCGTACCATCTTTTCTCGGCACTTTTATAGGCAGGCATGTCGAAGGGTACCCATTTGTAGACAAGCAAGAAAATACACTTCTTTTACTTTTTTGACTGTGTCGGGATTGCTTTGTATTCTCAGTAACAGTTTTGTGTTCTGAAAACCAGCCGCTCCGCGGCTTAAGACTTTTTAACTTGTCATAGCTTAAAGGAGCAACTGACACCAAAATTTTGCATCTTGTTTTTTTCTGTTGCGATAAGTACTTAACGACCACTTATCACGGGTGGAAAGCTCGTTTGCTCGAGCGCGCGACCGTTAATTATTTCGAGTTGATTTTATAGTGCCCAGTCGCAGTTTCGGTTTCATAGAGCGCTGAAGGATGCGGGACCCAGAGTGGTGGCTATGTAAACATAGCTGGCTGCGTGAGCACACAAAACCGCGTGCACATGAGCACCGCGTCGACAACTCTTTTCAACGAAGGCTTCCTGGGTGCTGCTACAAGGCCCTCTGAGACGTTGTAAATATGCGTGACCCCCCCCCCCCCCCCCAAGATGCACTGCCGAGGCGAGGACACCAGGGTTTGTACTTCCGTGCAAGTCTCCCCTTCTTTCCGTTGAAATGGTCTGCTAGGAGAGAGTGGGAGAGAGCGCCCGCAACAATCTTTGCAGCCAACGGAAACTCGTTGCACAGATGGCGGTTGGTTGTTTACAAGAACACCAAAGGCGCATTTCGCGTGGAGTGGCGCGACGCGCACTTTAAACGTGATTTTAAATATCTTCTAGGCTATATTATCCGTTGATATTTCGTAGATGATGCGTGTGTGTCCACACAAATCCATCCCACAGGTTATCTCGCCTTCGAAATTTTGTATCAGTGCTCCTTTAAGTGGTCGCTTCAGTTGTTCATCAAGACAACGTATTCTGCACATACAGATTCGCTTTAGGGGCATTCTTCCACGGAATGTTTTGTCACTGGCCCATGATCCCAATTATAAAAGCCTGAAATGAAAACGAAGTGGTCATAAACAGCCCGCTGTGAAACAGCTGCCAGACATGACGCCCAACACTCCGTTGTCAGTAGACCGGGACCTAAGCCAAGCTCTTAAATAGTATCCTGGGCCGGCGCCAGGGGGGGGGGGGGCTCTGCCCCCCCCCCCCCCCCCCCCGTGCTTTCTGCCTATGAAGTAGGCTATCAAAAAAAGTGAGGAGTGGGCGAAACTGGTTTCACACACACGCGACAGATCAAGCAGCTTCACTGAACAACGCGACTACTGGTTAAACAGCGTTGGTGGTGGCGTCATATTGCCATTTCATTGCTTGACTTCGCTCTATAGTAGTTTTGCCGCCATCTGCCTGCAGGAAAGCCCGACATTCCCATCTAAAGTCAAGGAATATTTCTTGCAGCCATGTAAAGTACAGCTGCTCTATATTGTGACAGAGGCGCGCAGAATTCACGAAGAGGCTATCTATCTATCTATCTATCTATCTATCTATCTATCTATCTATCTATCTATCTATCTATCTATCTATCTATCTATCTATCTATCTATCTATCTATCTATCTATCTATCTATCTATCTATCTATCTATCTATCTATCTATCTGTCTGTCTGTCTGTCTGTCTGTCTGTCTGTCTGTCTGTCTGTCTATCTATCTGTCTGTCTATCTATCTATCTTCCGGACAGCGCACGACTTTAGCCATCGCCGAACATTGTAGTTATAGACAGTTTCACTTTTAGTGGACCGGAGATGAGTATAGTGGGGCAGCGGGATGCTCCGTAGGGATTACCCATAAACTCCGCTGTTAAATTCACTGTGCCCGGAGAAACCCTGCTGTCAAATTCCGCTATATTCTCAAATTTTGTAATGGCGGTATTTTGAGCCAATCACAGAGGTCGTAGCGGCCCTCTCGGCTAATCAGAGTTGACCAATGGCGGAATTTGACGATATCCAGAGTAGCACCCCCGGTGAAATGAACTCGAAAGGAGTTGCGCTGGTTGCGGGACGCTATCCCAGCGACACTAGCGGGAAAACTGCTTGCCATGGCATCTCCGCCATTCTCGGGATCGCTTCCACTTTTCCATCCAAAATTTCACAACCTGAACAAAGAGCTACTTTTTAGTCCTTGAAGCTCTCAGCTAGCAATATAAGAGTGACTATAGGGATAGAAAGAAGCATACGAACATTTACGCTGTATACTATCGCTAAAATAGGTTACTGTGGAAAAGTTCTTTATACACCACCCATCATATTGCTAACAGTTAGTTTCCACTGCTGATAATAGAATGGCATACTTATTTGTTGTAGCCTTTTCTAGTTATCCCTCGTTTTCATGTATTTATTACGTTTCGTGCACTTCAAAATTTTTTTAGCATTCATCACTGACCAGCACTTTCTCTTCTGCGCGAGCATCGTTAGAAGAAGAAAATCCCGGGTACAGTTTTACAGCTTACCGACAAGGATATCTGAATACACCTTTATCAGTGACCCAGACTCCTTTTTCTCGCTCATTGGCCACGGTTTCACACACCCCATTTAATAGTTGTACAAAAGAAACTGCACGGTATTAGAAAGATAATTTGTATTAGAAAGGCAACTGAAACTAATGATTCAAATCAAAATAATAGGATATAATATGATGAGGTTTCCCACCAAAATCTAAATTCTAATCTCTCACGTTCTTAAATAACAGGTGACAAGATCACCTCGTACATGCACAAACAAATAACATAATAGCCACATATGCTTGGTGAATTATGCAAAGGAAGGAGTAGGAATTGCCTCGCATTTACTTGCCTGGGCATTCTCAGTGAGCCTGTCAGACTTCACTCCTGTTCTTGAAGCTCACCTCGTGGCTATCGCATTGGCGCTTCGAAAACTCCCTTCGATTGAATTCAGTGCGGTCATAATAGCAGATTCTCTTTCGGTATGTGCAGCTCTTACAGCTTCAGATAACTCACGAGCCCTAATGAAATTCCGCACATTAGCTCCGCCACAACTGAAAGTCCTAAAATTAACTGTAGAAAACAAAAAAGAAAAAACCTTATTTCAGTTCGTTCCTAAAATTATTGTGGGTTCTTTGTGACTGTGGGTTACAATAAAATGAAATGACCGATTCCTTAACGCGAGCATCGCTGGATGACCCAATATTTCGGTACTTCCAGAAGTGGAATCTATAACAGCGATTATATATCGAAAATTAGCAATCTGTACAGATATGATGGAAACAATAAAAAATGGGCGGTATATAAGTACCTATTCCTCAGTGGAGCCAACCTAGACAATCTGAAGTTATGATAACCAGATTTCGATGCCGTGTCCCTCATTAAACTTATATTTACACAGAATTGGTCTGGGGTATTCGCCCCTCTGTCAATTCTGCAATGAAATAGAAACTGTTGGTTAACATTTTTTGCAATGTCGCAATGTTCTTTGCTTAGGAAAACATTTTTAGCTATTCAGTTTTCGAAGGTAGGCTTAAGTTCAACTGCAGAAATTGTACTACTAATCTTCGGTGCCTCCGTTTTGGGACGTTGCCACAGGGGTGTATTGATGCGGTTTGTCACTGTATTGAAGGCTACTAAACGTATCCAATTTTAATCTCTACTTTAATAAATATTCGTAAAGTAATTTTAAAAACGTGTTAAAATCTAACACATCCATATCAAATTGTTCTGGTCAGATAAACATAGCTAACTAGTCTACTCGAAATCGCCTAAATTTCTTTACATATATAGCTGTTAATTTCTTTTTTTCCCTTTCTCTTCTTTATTACTTTCTTTATATTAAAAATTTGGCAGATTCCACGTACCGTGGGAATCGATATTATGCGAAGCATGTGCGGGATGGTGACTGTGGCGTAATTTTTCACATTGCGGGAAACGTTACGGAATGACGCTAGAGAAATGCGGAAGTGGTGTACACACACTCATATGCTGGAGAGTCGCATATGTATTATATAACCAGTTGTTTACCGTTGCGTAACAATGCCAACAGCAACATGGGTCTTACCAACACCAGACTCACTAAGCTGATATGTAGTGCTTATATACTGGATAGCGCGAATTCGAACAGGGCAAACAAGGAACACGAGTGCACAGGACAGGCGTAACTCACAACCAAGCTTCATTCAGGAAAGTTCCCCTAGATATACACACAGCCGAGTGGCACGCGCAGGCGCACTGCACGTACGTTACAGTCACAGTTGCAGTTATAACAGTTGCGTTGCAGTTGTTATGCTTATACTTGTCCGTTATGACGGAAAACGCACGCACGTTTCACGAACCCGTGTGTATGTGTAGAAGGGGTCCTTGACAGTTCTTGAACACGGTCATCATCACCATGATCAGTGAGTCCCAGCAGCTGGACCGGACTTTTTAATCGGATGCGTTCGTGATAGCGGTTACGAGGGGTCTAAGTGTAGTGAAGTGCGAGGTATAGCACAGCTGGTGGATGTCCTGGATGCCTCTTACGATGAAATGATCTATGACGCCTCCTCTCCTGGACGTGGCAGCGAGGTCTTTTGATGGAAGCCGCGCGCCTGTTTGTACATTCGTGACACACTCGCTCATGCGCTTGTCCCCACAGAACATTTATGCTGTGCGACGAGTGAGTGCGTTGCTGCCACAGTCCGTGTGGACGGCGTGGACACTTCTGTCGCGAGTGTTTATGTGCGCCCAGTCGTCGCGGCCAGCTGCGCGTTTGTGCCGCGCCTTGTCGCCGTGCTCGCGCGTGACCACGTACTGTGTGGAGACTTCAACGCGCACCACGTCAGCTGGGGTTGCCGTACCACGGATGCGCGCGGTAGGGACCTATGCGACGCGATCAGTTCGGTGGGACTCCTCGTACTAAACTCCGGGGAACCCACCTTCATCCGTCGCAGTGCGGCCTCGACAGTGATTGACCTGGCGCTGGTGTCAGAACGCTGCTCCTACGAATGGAAACGCCACGCTGACACTGCTGGTTCTGATCACTACCCGATCACACTTCTTCCGTGCCACCCCAGCCGTGGTGCCGTTCGTGAATACAGTGTTGTACGGTGGCCACTTTTCCGTGACCTGTGCGCGAGCGTGCAGAGCAGTGATGATTTCTTTTCGCGCATCGCGGACTGTGCTGAGCGTGCGACAACGCGCTGTGTTGTTCCCGCCGGCACGCCCTGCCCTGACATCAAGCTGCTCAACCTCCGCGCAGTGCGCCAACGAGCACAGCGGCGGGCGCTGCGCTCCTCGGTCCCCGGCGCATGGACAGAGTACAACCGACTCGACGCTGTGTGCCGGCGGCACGCGCAGCGTCTACGCGACCGCAGCTGGACGGGCGTCTGTTCCTCTCTGAGTGACCCACGAGGACGTCGCCGCGGCTGGCACATCATGCGCGTCCTGATAAACCCGAAAGTGTCGCGCTACCCAGTGCTCGCCATAGCCGTTGCGCAGGGCATCACTGAAAGGGAGCTTGCTGAACTGCTTGCCGCCTCTTTCGCGCCTCCTTCCCCCTCTAGAGCGGGGAGCGCTGGCGGTGTCACGACAAACGCCGCACCCCCGCTCCCTCCCCTGCCACCCTTGGATCTCATCACCTCAGCTGACATTCGCTCTCTCTGCAAGGAAGACTTCTCCCTCTACGAGCTGGAACGGGTTCTCCTCAGAAAGCGCAAGCGCAGCGCCCCTGGAACGGACAAAATCACACATCAGCTGTTGAGAAACCTGTATGCCTCCCAGCGCCCACTCTTGTTGGATGCATTCAACAGAGTTTTCTCCAGTGCTGTCCTCCCGGAAGAATGGCGTTCCGCGACTGTGATCCCTGTCCTCAAACAAGGCAAACCGCCGCGTTCGGTGACGTCATACAGGCCCATCTCCCTCACTTCTGTGGCGGGCAAAACTATGGAGGAGATGGCCCTTTGCCGGCTACAGTGGATCGCGGAGGTGCGCAACGCTTTCCCACCAGAGCAGTGTGGATTCCGGCCACATCGCGCGACCATCGACTGCATTGCTGCAGTCGTGAGCACCCTCGAGCAAGCCCTTCACGATGGAGAAATGGCCATCCTACTCCTCCTTGACATAAAGTCGGCGTTCGACTCGCTCCCCCACTCGTCTATCCTCAGTGCCGTGCGCGCGCTAGGTGTTGAGGGCAAACTCTTGAACTACGTTCAGGCCTTCCTCACTGACCGAACGTTTACTGTGCGCGTGGGCGGGGCGACAAGTGCGCCGCGATCTGTCAGCTGTGGCGTCCCACAGGGCAGCGTCCTCAGCCCGTTTTTGTTTAATCTGGTACTCGCGCCGCTCGTCAAGTGCCTACCAGAAACGGCTGTGTTCCCTGTTCGCGCAGTGGTGTACGCTGATGACGTCGCATTGTATGTGCGTGGACCGACCCGAAAGTGCTCGGTGGTGCGCGCTTGCATGCAGGAGGCCCTCCAATGTGTGGCCGCCTTCGTGAGAAGCATCAGCCTCACGATCTCGGCGCCGAAAACCGAGGCCCTAGTCGTCCACCCCCGTGCTGAAGCCCGACGACGTCTTCCGTGCCTTCAGCTGGATGGTGCACCAATAGTTTGGAGTAGCAACGTCCGCTACCTCGGCCTGACGATAGACAATCGCCTCCGATGGTTCCCGGCGGAGCGACGTGTACGCCAGACGACGCGTCGCGTGGAATCGGCCGTGCGCCAGCTACTCGCAGGCGGCAACGGCTGCCCCGCTGCCTTCGCCTGCACCATCTACGAGGCGATGGCTCTGTCTGCCATCCACTACGCACTGCCGATCTGCAAACTCCAGGCGCCACAGTGGCGACTGATCGACCAGGACCACCGCCGAGTCATCCGCATGTGTCACGGAATGCCTCGTGGCTCTCGTGTGGCCGAGACCCTCGCGGAGGCTCGTGCGTGGCCTGCGTCGCTCACGGCGGACCTGCGCGCATTGTGCCACTTGCAGCGTCTCCACCGAGCGCCTGATGCAGGTCCCCTCCTCTCGCGGTTACGTGCTGTGCCAAACTCACGTGTCGGTCAACTTATCGACGTGTACGACGGTGTTGTGGCTGACGATCCCGCACGCCTTTCGCGCTGGCCACGCCCTCACCGTCGAGTGCCCCTTCGAGTGAACTTGCACCTGCCGGGCATTCGATCCAAACGCCACACCCCCCTCAGTGCCATTGCTCAGGAGGCCGCGGCGCGGATGTATGAGGACCTGGCCGGGAGGACGCAAGTGTTCACCGATGGGTCCGTCCTACAGGATCGCTCAGCCGCGGCCGCCTGCATAGCCCCTCAGCTCAGCTCGGAACGACAGTGCCGCTTGCGATACTGTGCATCCTCAACAACAGCTGAGCTAGTCGGGCTCCAGCTGGCTGCAGACCTCCTGCGCAATTCGCCGGCCGTCTCTAGCGCAGCAATCTTCTGCGACTCGAAACCTGCCCTGCGCCAGCTCGCGAGGGAGGAACGAGGCCCCCTTCTTGCTCAGCGCGCCGCTCTCAGCCTGCTGGCCCTCCAGGAACGAGGCTGTGACGTGGTCCTTCAGTGGCTCCCTTCACACGTCGGCATCGCGGGCAACGAGGCTGCAGACGAGCTCGCAAAACGAGCACACTCCGCCGAGACTTCGCTGACAGATTACGCCAGCTCGTTCGACTCGGCACGCAACAACCTTCGCCGGGAGCTGGTGCGCGAGCATCCGGACGCACGGGTCGCCGCCGGACACCCCCCTCCTCCCATCCCAGCCACTGGTTTCACTCGCCGCGTGCGCGCGCTTCTTCTTGCCCTGAGGACCGGGTCGGTGTGGCCCGCGGAACGCAGGCATCGTCTTCGCGGCGCCGCTGCACCGAACTGCGCCGATTGCGGCGCGATCGAAACCCTGTGCCACCTATTGTTTGACTGTCCTTCCCTCAACACAGCGCGGAAGCGGCTCGTCATGAAGTACCGACTCGTCGGACTGCCGTGTGCGACCCTACAGGACTTGCTCCATCCCACTGGCCACGTGCACCGTCGCCGATCTGCCCTTGCGGCCCTACTCGCTTTTCTCGAGGATGCCGGCCTAGTCTAACGAATTTTCTAGCCGCTCACCACGGTGACTCGGACGCCCGTTCTCCTGCCCCCCCCCCCCCTCACCTTTTTTTTTCCACTCATACCTTTCTTTTTTTTCTTTTTTTTCTTCTTTTACCATCTCTTTTCACTCTCACTGTCCCTTCAATCCCCAGTCCCCCGTGAGTGTATCGGTTGAGGTGTCCTCACTTGAGAGACAGTTATCGTGCACTCTACACCCAATTTTCATCTTCATTTCCTTCTTCCTTTTAAGAATCACCCCCCCCCCCCCGTCCACATTCAAGCCGCCTTTCACGCAGTATAAGGAACAGGCGTTGTTGGGTCTTGATAAATTAATGTTCAAGTCACCGATAATGATGGGAGGCCTGGTTCTCTCGGCAGATTTACTGTAGGAAGCACCGACCCCGGTTTTTGCGTAATAAAAGTGGTCCACTTTGCGCACCACGTGAACGAGTGCATGGTAGTTGAGCGTCTTCCAGGGGTGTTCTGTCTTCAGCTTCCTCACTTTCCTTGCGCTCGCCGCTGTGGTGTAGTGGTTACGTGCTCGGCTGCTGACCCCAAGGTCGCGGGTTCGATCCCGGCCGCGGCGGTCGCATTTCGATGAAGGCAAAATGCTAGATGCCCGTGTACAGTGCGATCTCGGTGGACGTTAAAGAATACAAGATGGTCAAAATTCCGGAGCCCTTCGCTATGGCGTCTCTCATAATCATATCGTGGTTTTCGGGACATAAAACCCACACTTCTACACTTCTGCCCCCAAACATATTATTATTATCACTTTTCTAGCGTGTCATTGTGTGTGTTCGCGGTTACTGTGTTGGTCGAGACTTTGTATCACCTGTGGCACATACCCGAATAACATGAACATGAACTCCCAGTGTAGGGTAGCCAACCGGAAGTGTTTCTGGTTAACCTCACTGCCTTCTTCTTTTTCTGTTTCCTTCCTGGTATGCGGGTATGTGCCTCACCTGACTGAGAGAAAGGGTTTTATGACGTACGTGACAGGTATTTTGCGTTATTCATGTCATGACTGATCCCCTGCTATGCCAATCTTGGTATATCACAAGTAATGGAGACGACCAGGAGAGCGCCCAGACGTAGGCGGCTAGATAGATAGATAGATAGATAGATAGATAGATAGATAGATAGATAGATAGAAACGCCCAAAGTGCCTGAGGTTCGCTAAGAATGCTTCGCATTTAAAATTCGGCAGATCCCACGTACCGTGGGAAGCGATGTTATGCGAAGCATGCGCGGGAAACTGACTGTGGCGTAATTTTTCACATTGAGCAAAACGTGACGGAATGACGAATAGTGCAAATGGTATACATACACATATGTTGAAGAGTGACACATGTGTTGTACAACCAGTCATTTACAGTTGCGCAATGATGCCAACAGCAACATGGGAAGGTGATATGTAGTGCTTATATTCTTCAATATTGGATAGCACGGATTCCAACAGGACAAAGAATGAACACAGATGCACAGGACAGGCGCTATGCGCAACTATGCTTTCTTCAGAAAAATTTCTCTAGATATATACACAGCCGAGTGCTATGCGCAGGCGCCCTGGCCGTACGTTACTCTCACAGTTACAGTTGTTACAGTTGCGTTTCAGTTGTTATGCTTGTACTTGTCCCTTATGACGGACAACGCACGCACGTTTCACGAACTCGTGTGCATGTGTGGAAGGGGTTTTTGACAGTTCTTGAACAAGGTCATCATCACCGTGATCAGTGAGCACCAGCAACTGGACAGTACTTGTTATCGAATCCGTTCGTTATCGTGACTACGAGGGGAAGTGTAGTGAAGTGCAAGGTATAGTACAGCTGGTGAAAATCGTGGATGCCTCTTGCGAAGAAATGATCGATGATGCTTCCTGTCCTGAACCTGGCAACGCGGTCTTGTGATGCCTTTTTTACATCCAAGCTGTCTTTCATGCAGTGTGGGAAGCAGGCGTTGTTGGGTTTGATAAAACGATGTTCACGTCACCGCAAATGATGAGGGGCATTGTCCCCTCCGCAGAGTCACTGTAGGAAGCACTGACCCCAATTTTTGCGCAATTCACGTGGCCCACGTTGCGGACTACGGAAACGAGAGGATGGTTGTCAAGCGCCTTCCAGGGCTGTTTTGTCTTCAGCTCCCTCAATTTCATTGCGTCCGCCGTGGTGATGTAGCGGTTACGGTACTCGGTTGATGAGCCGAAGGTCGCGGGTTTGATCCCGGCCGCGGTGGTTGTATTTCAATGTAGGCGAAATGATAAAGGCCCGTGGGCTGTGCCATGTCAGTGCACGTTAAAGAACACTGGTTAAACGCTGGTTAAAGTTTGTTACCAATTTCATCGCGTGTCAATGTGTATATTCGCGGTTACTGTGTTGATTGAGACTGTACCACCTGTGGCACATACCCGCATTACATCAACTCTGGTATTTGGGTATGTGCCATACGTGACTGAAAGAAAGGGTTTCATGACGTACGCGACATGTATTTTGCGTTATTTATGTTATTACCAGATAATCGTGTTGTTCATACATTGATCCTCTGCTATGCCAATGTTGGTATATTACAACCTATGGAGACGACCAGGGGAGCGCCCAGACGTAGGTGGCTAGATAGATAGATAGATAGATAGATAGATAGATAGATAGATAGATAGATAGATAGATAGATAGATAGATAGATAGATAGATAGATAGATAGATAGATAGATAGATAGATAGATAGATAGATAGATAGATAGATAGATAGATAGATAGATAGATAGATAGATAGATAGATAGATAGATAGATAGATAGAAACGGTCAAAGTGTCTGGTGTTCGCTAAGAAATGCTTCGCATTTAATAAGCATTCTTGTAGTTATCATCGTAATGTTACGATACGCAGTCTTGGCCAAACCCCCAGAGTAGGTGTGTGCCATGGTCGCGGGGATACAAACAAACAGCAATGAGGGCCTCAAACTCGCCCCTGCGTGAGAGCAGCCCAGCCGCGGCGCTGAATTTCAAGAAGGCGTCGCGAACCTCGTCATAAACACCCGATTCAGAAGTCGCGTCCCAAAGCAAGTCCTCGAGCAAGCTGGCGTCCTCCAAGTTTCTCAGAGTGGACGTGTTCGTCTCCATGATAGTGACGCCCCTCTTCTTCGTCGTAGGGCTCTCAACAGTGCTGAAAATCAGGGGCTACCTGACATCCAAGTCGAAACAACAGTTCTGCAGCCCCAACGAGCTTCTCACGGTGCTCCGTGGTGTCAGCTCTGGCATCGACCCTTTCTACGGACACCGCCGGAGAAGTGCAACACGTTTTGCTGCTACCCCAAGTCATTCAGCAGCTGAACGTAGTGGAAATGGCGACTCCCGGGGACAGCAGCAGCGCTGCGTGCCATATACTGGCTGCCATCAAAAGGGGAATGTCGGATGTAGAACAATAGTGAAGACATTGGCGATTACGTGACACCAATGTCGAAGGCCTTGTGTTTGGCTCCAGCGATGGACTCACTTCCAATGGTTCGCTTCAAGGCGGAGATGAGCCTGAGGTATGTTTTGCCATCCGTGGTTTTATTCGAGGTCTCCGCGGCCGGTGACGTCTTGATCGTCAACATAAACGACGGTTTCATTTCGCAGAACCGGCAAACGGACATGCTGCACTTTTCTTTAGAATATTTTAATAATGTAGCAAGCGCAACCGTTGACCTCCAAGGGCTTTAAGCAATAGCAGAGACCGTGATAGCACTCCGCAGAAGTAAAGCCCCGATAATCCTATAACTCGCCATTTGAGGACATAAAAGATGGTGACTGGAATGCGATAATAAACGATCTGGTGTTGTATGTGCATCCAAACGCAAACACTGTTGAGACTCAACAAAAGGAGAAGGTAAATGCCCTCTTGCACAACTTCGCCCACGGTCCTCATCAGCCCACGACGACTGCCTACGTTGCCGTATGATCTGCCCTCAAGACTCGTGACCTGATTATAGAGGCAGCACTGAGGACTGGCGAGCAATAAATGAGCACTTGCCAGGTGCTGGACATTTGTGAAATCGAGCAGGCATACATGGGGCTACACGTGTGCGTAGCCACCATATGAACGGGTATGTCGCCGACTTATTCACGAAAATGCGAGACAACGTGATCCAGCATGCTAACGCCTCGTTCGGTAAAGTGTCTCAAGAAGACGTCTCTCGGAAGCTGCAAGGACTCAGACTGGTGCTCGGATATTTCCGTTCCGGCCACGTCTGCAACCTTGGCGGACACCTTCATCGCGGCTCACTCCTACGTGTTCGAAGTTAGAAAAGCAGGGGCGGCGCGCAACATACCCAACGTGGACGATCTTTTTCTTTCCGCCATCGCAAGGAATGATGACGTCGCCTACGTTCCTACAAAGCTGTAAGCCATCCTCCAGCAACACGAGCAGCGAACGGTCGCGTTTTACGTTCCTGTCTTGGGTGTGGACATGGCTACCAACTCTGGTCCTTCCTGCTTGAGCGGTCGTGGTCTCCACAGACAAGCTGCAGAATAGAGGCATACACGTCATGCTTCAATGGTTTGCCTAGTGTGGGCTACCTGAAGACAGCGGACACCGCATCGGGTGTCGTATCGGCCGTCTACGCCATGATGACTGCTGATTGGAACGTCGTGCGAAGCGTCAACGGTATGGAAGCGTCAGTTGGACGCTTAGTGTACCTTATGTGGGCATACGACAGATGTGATCCGCTGCCAATTATGGGGACTTTCGTGGACGTCAACATGGTCCTCAGAAACTTGTCTGTCTTTTGTACTGCTTTTGGCTGACCGCAGAAAGCGTCTATAGAATCAGCGCAAATGTTTCAATAAAGGTGTTCAAAATTCTAAAAAATCAGAAAAATCTGATATTTGGTCGCTGTCTTAACAAATGATTTTGCTGTAGCGGCAGGCAACTTAAGATGGTTAAAGACATCACTTGGGACAGTAATTAAGAAAGACAAATTAGTTAACTTTTTAATTAGTGGAGTTAGGCGGTTATGTCAAATAGCAGAATTTAAGTTCAGATGCGAAGCACCCATCGCAGCTTTGAGATTTAGAAAAAAGCGGCCTCTAGTAATTATTGTGGCGTAATGAAATTCAACCATATTCAACGGCGAAACCGAAACCGCAGCACCGATGAGTGCAACAAGCAGATGACCAGAATGATGTCACTAGTCAAGACAACTACAACAGAGGTGTAGTTCTTCCGCGTTCGTTAACGCATTTGCGCCGTGCGTGGAACCGCAGATCGCACAGCCACACAATTAAGTCGGTTGATGGTTGATGTAAGGACGCTCACTCATACTGGAAGCCTCGGAAGAATGACAGTTGCGCTCTTCCGCGTTTCAGTTTCGATTTCGCCGCTAAATTTGGTTTGAATTTCATTAATTACTTCACAGTTAATACTAGAGGCAGCTTTTTCAAAATCTCAAAACTGCGAAGGGTTCATCGCACGAAGAACTTCAATTCTACCACTTGGCATAACCGCCTCACTCAACTAATTAAAATTTAATTATTGTAACTTTCTTACTTACTGTCCCAAATTATGTATTTAACCATCTTAAGGTGCCTGCGGCTAAAGAAAAAGCAATGTAAAGACAGCGAGCACATATCAAATTTTCCTGATTTCTGAGAATTTTGGGCGCATTTCTTGGAACACCCTGTATACTAGCAAAAACAAAAAAGAAAAAGCTGATGTCCTGTATGAGAGTGCTATGTAATAGTGTCATTTAGACAAGCACAAGGTCAAATCCAGGACTCTTACGTGCGCATTGTGGATATCTTTAGTCATAGGTGCAGGGTTCCCTATCATGGGGGGTGTGAAGGGTTCCCCAACGTGGGGGGGGGGGCGAAGGTTCATCGCAGCCCCCCCCCCCTTACTAAGTCAATGTGCGAGGCAGATTTTGCGACTTCCCCCTCTTAGGTGACTGGAGGGTCAATGTATGGGGCAGATTTTGCCCCCCCCCCCCCCTATTAGGTGACTAGGGGTGGGGGGCTTCCCTCCACTACGGCATCCCTCATAATCATATCGTGGTTTTAGACGTTAAACCCTAGCGAACGAATGAATTAGACAATTTTATTCAGAGATTCGGCTAGCTGCTAGTCCGGGCCAGACCGCTCAAATGGAGGACGGAAGACCTTCTCTTCCAGTAGCCTCCTTGGCCTGCTGAATAGCTGAGGTTTGATCCTGTCGATCGGAGCTGAGCAGCGTGTTCCGCCATCGTTCCCTAACAATAAAAATTAATTATTACCTCGATATAGCGCCTCGTTCTACCCTGTAGTGGGGCCCGTGGCCCACTTGAGCATTATAAAAGGGGCAGACTGCGCGCTGCCCGAGGGACCGGTGTTCTCGCCGGACAACAGCGAGGTCGTCGCTTCTACCAGCTGCCACGTTGATGCGGTATCCTGCTCCGACGCCCTGTGGTCGTATGCTGTTGTCGCTGTTGCAACCCCGCAGCATGAATGGCTCACCCGTTCTAAATATATATACTCTTGTTCTTTAAGGCCTTGGTCTGCACTATTTTGACTACTGCCGATCGAGGCGCATATATGAGCACAATACGAACCAACGAGCTTTAAGCTTTAGCGTCGCAATTTTTAAGCCGTTGCATGGCTTTAGTTACTGTACTGAGCCAGAGGCGTCAGTTAAGGAGGCGGAAAGGCTGCGAAGACTTTAGCAGGCCTAATTTTCTGCTAAACAAAGTATTCTGGTGAAGTTAATGGATCAACTGCATCAACTATGCACACCTCGCGTGGGGCACCACAACTGAAACTAACCTCTAAAAAATACATTACAGAAGAAGATAATACGTATTATAGCAAATGTATCATACTAACATATACTGAGTACCTCTTCATGCAGTACAACGTCCCCAATCTATTTCTTATACAATGGTTTCCTGCTTCGCGTATGGCACTCCAACATAAACTCAGAAAATAGCGTATTTACCGAAATAGTCTGTTTACATAAAAATAGTTACCTATACTACCCGTTACGGTGAATTATGATCTATTGGCCGTGTGATCGAACAGAGTCGGCGCCTAGCGGCGAACGGACGAAACCCCGAGGTGTGGATGCCGGTCAGCCGGGGTCGCTTCAGCAACATTGTATGCGGTGTTTGTACTTCGCGAGCTTACGACGGAAGTTGACGACGACGGTTTGGTCAACAATGATTAACCTGTGAAAATCTTATTCTTTTCTTTTTGCAACGGAAATTCGTAACGTGAATCGCCATATTTCGCAAATGCATCGATGCGAAAAGCATTTGCTTGATGCGACAGCACAATATGCGCTTGTCGCCTTTTAAAGTGTTGTGAGGTTAAAGGGACACTAAAGAGCAAAACGATTTTTCGCACATTAGTAAAGTGGTCTTCCACGAGACCAAAAACACCACGCTTGCTGCAAGAAGACGCTTAATAAGCAAGAAAACGCGCAAAAATAAAATACAGGTGGCGACGCCACCTTGGAATTCCCGCACCATTTGCCGTGACGTTACATATTTTTGACGGCGCCTGCTTGGGCCTACGTAGTTCCTAATCGGTTAAATCGAAGTACATTGTCCTCTGAGGGGGCCAGAGTCTTGACATAACGAGTTTGTGGAAATTTTGTCGAGCCAGTGGCGCCAAAATACGTTAAATGCTCTTTGAAATCTTTTACGTCATGAATTACAAAGTTCGGCGCGAAATTTAAAAATGAAACTTTGAACTTGGTTTTCTCCGGTAATAATAAACCTATGGTGGTGAAATAAACTACACAAGAGTTCTCCGAGCACACTTTATCAATCTAAACCAATTCATTGTTTCTCTTTAGTGTCCCTTTAATGCGCGTTCTCTTTTTCTTTTCTAGTGCCCTTGTTCTTGAGCACCATTCTTAACCATGTTGTGGACGGTGTCAGGTGTCTTGTTGAAGGCGACGAGGTTGTTGCAGAGGGCCACGTTATTGAATGTATATAGTGCAGCAGCGACCATTGTTGATCCATATCAATTAATAAATAATAGCTGGGGTTTAACGTCCCAAAACCACGATATGATTATGAGAGACACCGTACACTCTAAGAAAAAAAAGAGTATGCGTGACTCTTTTCGGAGAGTTCTGACTTGCCACGTATAGGACTCTTTAAATAGTCACGGTGACTCTCTTGGTGGGTCAGGGTCGGCTCGCTCTAGGAGAGTCCCCTTACCCTGTAGGAAGAGTGGAAAGACTCTCATACGAAGGATCACGTTACCACTTATAGGGAGCCGGACGACTTTTGCCAGTAACACTCCTACGGGGGTCAAGTGACCCACACCGAAGCGTCAAGCGACTCCACAACTATTTTAAGCTACTCATTTGACCCTTGCTCTACTTTCGCGCGACTACTGTTGAAAATAGGGGAGTATTCATTTTAAGCATGTCCAATAATATTTGCCGTTTTGCCCAGCGACTGGAAAAACAGAATAGTTCAGTTTTAGTATTATTTTAAAAAACTCGTCAAAACAACACATATTTTCCAGCAAAGTTATATAGAAAGCGCGAAAAGATGGTCTTTGATTTGCAATTAAGAAGTATGGGTATTCCTCATTTACATGCTTCTATGAGTATACCCAACTAAAATGTGTGACCGATGTGCATAGTGTCATATAGTGCAAAATAAACTGCAGAAATGGGCATCATGTTTCGATCTTTATTCCTTATGATTAAGAATAAATCAAAAAGTGGTGACGGCTGGAGGCATCAGACTTGTGGCTTGCTAGGTTGTCGCTCCTGTTCAGCGTGAGCACCATGAAAAACGGTATCTGAAAAGCAGAATGTGATATTATGATGAGAAAATGAAATTGCAGTAAAGGTTTGCAAAACCTACAAAATAAGTGGTTCACATAGACACAATGAAGGCTCACAACAAATACAAACACGTATGGTAAGGAACCAAGTTTTTTGCCGTTATCATGTAAAACACAACTTGCAAATAGTACCTTTTGTAACAAATAGTACCTTTTGTAAACTTGCAGCACAAGATGATGTGAGCTTCTTTTAAACAACAAACGAAATTGGTTTAGGCTCCTTTGCGTGGGTGCCACTCACCTCTTTTCCTACGTCGTCTTGTCCAACATGAGGAAATATAGGATCGACTGCCTCGTTGACAGGGCGAACGCCGCTGTTGATTTTCTCATCACGAGCGGTGAGACGCCAGACCAGAGCGGCACCTCCGTTTCCCCGAGTGTGGCTGTCAACTGGAGTGAAGAGGCGGGAGAAGTGATCCGGGATTCTGGGAATAACCAAAACACACACATTATTTGTATTTAAAACCACCCTTTGTTCAACACACCGTTATTGTACACACATCTGCCACGAGTGTTTAGTTCAAATTTTGCAAAGAAAACAAATTTTCACGTAAAAGGCAGCGGGAACCTCGTCTCGCAATAGGCACTGCCTATACACGAATGAAAGCACTTCTTTTCTGAGAAATCGCTTCAAAATTTGGTTTCAGAATAAACATGGTTTTGCGCCGGCTTACCCCGACACCCAAGCACATGCTCCGGCAGTCAGGGGCACGCCGTGAGCTGTCCCGAACGACACACAGCGCGTGCGGACGCCGTCTACGTCGAGATCAGACATGGCATATGCTAGAATTAGCACACATAACTCCCACAATCACGTACACTCACTTGATTCGGTTATAGCGTCATCGCAGATGTTGGCAAACCATGGAAACAGCAAGCAGAACCGAAGGAAAAAAATGCACGGCGGCGGCCGCAACAACTGGCGCCGTCGAAAGTCTAGCATTTTCGCCCTACCGGCGAGGCGTGTCCAACTTGAATGACTACCGCATACGTTCTGGAAGCCACCGTACTATATCTGCACCTCAAACGACCGTCTTTAGGCCAACAAAAACCATTATATATAGTGCGTCTGAGCGTTCTGTACACTGGCTTTTTTTTTTTTTCACGTTCCCACGCGGGGAAGCACGCAGCACACTCAAGGCCGATGAAAATGTTATTATGAAGTAGACTAAAGTGCATCTCAAAACGACATCTTGCACCTTCAGTAGTGCAGACCACAACGTGCGATCAGCAAGAAATGACCCTTGATAATTGTTTGCATCGCTCACTTCATGGGAGCTTGTACAGCAACGCGCATAACGGTGGCAACTCGTTAACTGGCAGCTTTAGTTGGGCATCCGCAACGACCCCGCGGACACAGGCTGCTGTTGGAAATGGCTGGCAGATAACATCCGCAGAGCTGCTGCAGACGCCCAGCTAAAGCTGTATAATTAGTACCTACGAAAGCAGTACACACACCGTTAACTGGCGCCCGTTGTCCGTATCCGCAGCTCCATGAATATTCCGCCCTCCAAGCGTCACTTCGTGCACGGAGCCGGCGTCAACACCACCGAAGACGCGCATGAACATGAAACTAATGAAACTTGAAGACACGCAACCCGCGCAACCAACGCAACCACGCAACGCATTCCAATAGACGAGGAGACAGAGAGGAGAGCGGCGCGCTACCCCGGCGCCAACCACGTCTCCGTCGTAAAGCCCCTAGATCTAGAAAGTAGCGACACTCTCCTCCGCGCGCGCGTTTTCCTCCTCAATTATCCTCGGATTTCTCCCCTCCCCTGGCCGGCGCGCTGCGCACGGCACGCTGAACCCTCCACTGGCTCGCCGCAGCCGCATTAAAATCACGGCGCGCGCTTGTTTAATCGGCCCCTTGAAGCGTCAAATGAGAACCTGTTTCTTAAGCAATAGTCATGACGAAAGTGGGCTTCCGATAGAACAAAGTGACAAATATATTTTTAAAGACGCTTCGGTATACACAAATAAGCGCTTCGAAAAAAATGAGTACATCAACTTGCGCCTGAGCGGTTTACCTTCCCGTCGCCGCCTCGGCTGTCCTTAACGCGGTGTATTAACGCATATAATGTAACCAGCATAAAGTATAGGCAAGAATTTTTTTCATAATTGTGGTCTTGATGAGCTAAAAGAAGGCACCCAAGAAGGAATGTGGTGGTTTACTTAAATTGGGCCAAATGAGTGAGCCCGAAGCCTTTTTGGGTCAATACCGCTGTCAGATACGCACGCACGCACGCACACGATGCATGCACGCAGGCACACACACACGCTTATACACACGTGATAAAGACACGCACCTACGTACACACACGGACATGCATACACACGCGATACAGACACGCACACACACAGATACACACGATCATACGCACGGGATACAGGCACGCACGCTCATACACACGCAATATAGATACGCACATACATACACACGCGCGTACACACCTGTTACAGACACACC